>NW_017310184.1:9150-15499 GCF_000935625.1 Nanorana parkeri
CACACACAAGCAGACAGCGCACACACACACAAGCAGACAGCGCACACACACAAGCAGACAGCGCACACACACACACACAAGCAGACAGCGCACACACACAAGCAGACAGCGCACACACACAAGCAGACAGCGCACACACTGCCTTTAGGTGTTCCCTAAAGAATCCTCTCTTCAGGGAAGCCGATCCCACCTCAACCTGACCACTCAACCATTCATCCCCACACAGCTGCCTCCTCATGTATGCCTTTAGGTGTTCCCTAAAGAATCCTCTCTTCAGGGAAGCCGATCCCACCTCAACCTGACCACTCAACCATTCATCCCCACACAGCTGCCTCCTCATGTATCACTGGCTCCTCCCCTTTTAGATTGTAAGCTCTAAGGGGCAGGGCCCTCCTTACCATCTTGTACTGTATTGTGATTGTGATGTCTTCCTTATATTGTACAGCGCTGCGCACACTGTTGGCGCTATATAAATCCTGTATAATAATAAAAGCAGACAGCGCACACTGCTCTCACCTGTGTCAGAAATGTTCTCACCACACCCCATACCGACTCTTCTTATATCCACTTTCTGCCTGGAAACCACACCCCTCCGTGTCCCTCCCTGACTCCTCCCATCTCTACTATATTTACTACAACCAGACCCCACCCTGACTCCTCCCATCTCTGTTATCTTTACTTATACCAGACCCCACCCTATCTCCTCCCTGACTCCTCCCATCTCTGCTATCTTTACTACAACCAGACCCCACCCTGACTCCTCCCATCTCTACTATCTTTACTTATACCAGACCCCACCCTATCTCCTCCCTGACTCCTCCCATCTCTACTATCTTTACTTATACCAGACCCCACCCTGTCTCCACCCCGACTCCTCCCATCTCTACTATCTTTACTCCAACCAGACCCCACCCTGACTCCTCCCATCTCTACTATCTTTACTCCAACCAGACCCCACCCTGACTCCTCCCATCTCTACTATCTTTACTCCAACCAGACCCCACCCTGACTCCTCCCATCTCTGCTATCTTTACTTATACCAGACCCCACCCTGTCTCCTCCCATCTCTGCTATCTTTACTTATACCAGACCCCACCCTGTCCCATCCCTGACCACTCCCATGTGTGCCATCTTCCCGGAGACCAGACCATGCCCTGTCCCCACCCTGACCTCTGCCATGTCCGCCATCTTGCCGGAGACAATGCCCGACTGTCCCCTCCCTGACCTCTCCCTTGTCCGCCATCTTCCCGGAGACCAGACCCCACCCTGTCTCCACCCCCGACTCCTCCCATCTCTGCTATCTTTACTTATACCAGACCCCACCCTGTCTCCTCCCCTGACTCCTCCCATCTCTGCTATCTTTACTTATACCAGACCCCACCCTGTCCCATCCCTGACCACTCCCATGTGTGCCATCTTCTCAGAGACCAGACCCCACCTGTCCCATCCCTGACCACTCCCATGTGTGCCATCTTCCCGGAGACCAGACCATGCCCTGTCCCCACCCTGACCTCTGCCATGTCCGCCATCTTGCCGGAGACAATGCCCGACTGTCCCCTCACCGCCCTCTTCCCGGAGACCAGACCCGCCCTGTCCCCTCCCTTACCTCTCCCATCTTTCCAGGGACCAGACTCAACCCTGTCCCCTCCCATCTTTCCAGGGACCAGACCACTTCCATGTCTGCCTTCATCCCGGAGACCATACCCCACCCTGTCCTCTCCCTTGTCCGCCATCTTCCCAGAGACAAAACCCTGCCCTGTCCCCTCCCCTATCTTCCCGGGGACCAGACCCACCCTGTCCCCTACCCCCCCATGTCCGCCATCTGCCCGGAGACCAGACCCCACCCTGTCCCCTCCCTGACCTCTCCCATGTCTGCCTTCTTCCCGGAGACCATACCCCACCCTGTCCTCTCCCTTGTCCGCCATTTCCCCAGTGACCAGACTCCACCCTGTCCCCTTCCTTACCTCTCCCATCTTTCCAGGGACCAGACCCCTCCCTGACCTCTCCCATGTCTGCCTTCTTCCCGGAGACCATACCCCACCCTGTCCTCTCCCTTGTCTGCCATCTTCCCAGAGATGAGACCCCGCCCTGTCCCCACCCTGACCTCTCCCATGTCCGCCATCTTGCCGGAGACCATGCCCCCTGTCCCCTCCCTGACCTCTCCCATGTCTGCCATCTTCCCGGAGACCAGACCATGCCCTGTCCCCACCCTGACCTCTGCCATGTCCGCCATCTTCCCGTAGACCAGACCATGCCCTGTCCCCACCCTGACCTCTCCCATGTCCACCATCTTGCCGGAGACCAAGCCCACCTGACCTCTCCCATGTCCACCATATTCCCAGAGACCAGACCCCACCCTGTCCCATCCCTGACCTATCCCATCTTCCCGGGGACCAGACCCCTCCCTGACCTCTCCCTTGTCCGCCATCTTCCCAGAGACCAGACCCCTATCCCTGTCCCCTCCCTGACCTCTCCCTTGTCCGCCATCTTCTCAGAGACCAGACCCCTATCCCTGTCCCATCCCTGACCCCTCCCATGTGTGCCATCTTCCCAGAGACAAGACCCCCACCCTGTCTCCTCCCTGACCGGCATCTTCCCGGAGACCAGACCCACCCTGTCCCCACCCTGACCTCTCCCATGTCCACCATCTTCCCAGAGACAAGACCCCCACCCTGTCCCTTCCCTTGTCTGCCATCTTCTCAAGGACCAGACCCTGCCCTGTCCCATCCCTGACCTCTCCCATGTGTGCCATCTTCCCTTAGACTAGACCAGGCCCTGCCCATTCCCTAACCTTTCCCTTGTCCGCCATCTTCCCCTTGTCCGCCATCTTCCCAGAGACAAGACCCCACCCTGTCCCCTTCCTTGTCTGCCATCTTCTCACGGACCAGACCCCGCCCTGTCCCATCCCTGACCTCCCCCATGTTCGTCATCTTCCCGGAGACCAGACCCCTATCCCCGACCTCTCTTGGGGACCAGACCCTGCCCTGTCCCGCCATCTTCCCGGAGACCACACCCCGCCCTGTGTCTACTATCTTCCCCAAGACAAGACCAACCCCACCCTGTCCCTTGTCCGCCATCTTCTAAAGGACCAGGCCCGGCCCAGTCTTATACCGGACCTCTCCCATGTCTGCCTTCTTCCCGGAGACCATACCCCACCCTTTCCCTAATCTCTCGCATGTCCACCATCTTCCCAGAGACCAGACCCTGCCCTGTCCCCACCCATGTCTGCCATCTTCCTGGAGACCAGACCCCACCCTGTCTCCCTCCCTGGCCTCTGCCATATCCGCTATATATTCCCGTAAACCAGACCGCACCCTGTCCCCTCCATGACCTCTTCCATGTCCGCCATCCTCCCAGAGAGCAAACCCTGCCCATACCCTCCCTGATGTCTCCCATTTTCCACAGAGACCAGACCCCGCCCTGTCCACCATCTCCCCTGAGACCAGACCTGTCCCTGTCCCCTTCCTGACCTCTCAAATGTCCACCATCTTCCCAGAGACTAGACCCCACCCTGTCCCCTCCATGTCCGCCATCTTCCCAAACCATGTCCCCTCCCATGTTCGCCATCTACCTTGAGACCAGACCCTGCCCATTCCCACTCCCTCACCACTGGCATCTTCCTGTAGACCAAACCCCGCCCTGAGCTCTCCCATATCCACCATCTTCCTGGAGACCAGACCCCTCCCCCCTGTACCCCACAACCTCTCCCATGTCCGCCAGCTTCCGAGACCAGACCCCTCCCCCCTGTAATCAAAGTATATACGGTCTGTGTTGCTGTCTCGGGATGGCAGGTCATACATGTATTTCTCACATTCAGGGGTCAGGACACAGAGGGGGATGCGGGTTGGTCTCTGCAACAATGGCGCCTGTACCAAGGACACTGGATATGCATCTGGCGGTGCTGTGGAGACCTCTAGTGGTGGCGGAGATGTGTCCTCAGAGCCCTCTAGCTGCACTGGAGGTATCAGACTGTACTGTAGAGTGATCGGTCCTATTCCTTTATGAGAGATCACATGACACCCCCTCCCTCCTGCTCACGTGACAACACCGCCAATCTGCTCACATGACACCGCCACCCTCCCGGCCATGTGACATAAGTGACACCACACAATTCCGCCATCATGCTAAAAACTTTATTAGAGAACTTTGATGAAAACATTTCTGGTACAAATAAGGTGCAAAGATCCAATCACTATAAACTCTGATCTACATTGTTGTATTAGTGCAAGTAGAGGAACGGGTCCGGGCTCCAGGGCCCCGATGTGACATCAGGGTAAGGCACTCGGCCGATTACATTCTACAAAGCTCTCCAAGTACAAGAGTGACATATTTATCAGTTTGGATGGAGCAGGGACAGGGAGACCATTGCACTCTCTGGAGAGATTTCCCATCACTTCCACTGCTGGAGACACAACAGGAAGTGAGCCGTGTCCCTAGTGGAAGATTTCCCCTCTTTTTCTGTACAATTTTTGGATTTCCCGTCACTTCCTGTCCCACCAACAATGGTCACCAGGACGCAGACAGCAATACGACTTCCCCACTCCATCCGAAAGTACCCGGCGTTAGGTTATTGCTGACGAAAGGATGTGGGGGGCGCTTTAGGTGAGGGGGGTCAGAGGCCAGGGTTTGGAGTTTACGAGTGCGAGGTTCCATCCCGTCCATCGAAGACACAATTACCAGTGGAGCGATTCCAGCAGAGAGATTGCCTCCACCCATAATCTGAGGGTTGTCCTTCGGAGTTCAGCATTGTAGCATATAAGAGCCCAAAGGAAGATGACCTAGAAGATAAAAAGAAAGTTCCATCAATAATTCTACAGGATCCCACAGACCTCCAACACTCATCCTGGAAGGGCCACACCACCCACCGCTCAACCTGGAGGGCCCCACTTATGCTGCTGATCCTGGGGGGGTCCTTGCCTCTGCCACCCACTACTAATCCTTGAAGGGCCCCAACACCCAATGCTTAACCTGGAGTACTCTCGGCTCTGCCATCGACCGCTTATTCTAGAAGGTCTTTGGCTCCACCACCCAGTGGCCTGTAGTTTATACTCCACTTATACAGGAAGTGACTGGGACGGCAGCGTTGTATGTTTTCTCTTCAATTCCACCAATCAGATCCGGAGATCAGCCAATTACCTTCAATGGGAGGGGTCTGGACCCTCAGGGACGTCGCAGTCATCACTCTGGTTTCCTGTATTTGAAGTAGATGAACATTCCATCCTGGGTACTACAAGGAAAGACAAAAGGATTAGTGGAGGGCGGAGCACCCTGAATGGGAGGACCTCCGGTGTGGGCGGAGTTCTTCCATGTAAAGGAGAAGGTCACTTACTCATTTTTCTCCAAAGTGCAGGCCGGGTGCTCGAATCTGCGGCACATCAAGTCCAGATCTGCAGGGGGTTCTTCCTCCTCGTAGGCAAACGATACGTTCAGCTCCTTCAGAGACTTGTTTGTATTAATGACGGCCAGGAACTCCTCAGCGCAGGAAGCCGTCATCTCACAATACCCCACTCTATACCGGAGAGAAGACCCATATGACCATGGAGGTTTATTCCAGAGTCCTGCAGGCTACCATACATTATAATGGGGACATCACCTGAACTCCTCCAGTGTACAGCCCGGATCTCGGAGGGCCTCGCATAGTCTCTTCACTCCCACGTCCTCATACTTATTTCCCGACAGATCCAGTCTGGTCAGAGATCGGTTCTTATTGATCACGGAGGTCAACTCTTCGAGGGAGGAGGAGGTCAGGTCACAACCCGACAGGCTGCAGGACAAGGACCAAGGTGACTACAGCCCCCCTACATACAAGGACCTAGGAGACTACAGCACCCCTACATACAGGGACCTGGGCGACTACAGCCACCCTACATACAAGTACCTAGGCGACTACAGCCCCCCTACATACAGGGACCTAGGCGACTACAGCCCCCCTACATACAAGGACCTAGGAACCAGGGCGACTACAGCCCCCTACATACAAGGACCTAGGAACCACAGCCCCCCTACATACAAGGACCTGGGCGACTACAGCCCCCTACATACAAGGACCTGGGCGACTACAGCCCCCTACATACAAGGACCTATCACCCCATGTCCTTCATACAATGTACCCATCAGACCTCACCCCGTGTGCTTCATACTATGTACCCATCAGACCTCACCCCATGTGCTTCATACTATGTACCCATCAGACCTCACCCCATGTCCTTCATACAATGTACCCATCAGACCTCACCCCATGTCCTTCATACTATGTACCCAGCAGACCTGCCCCCATGTCCTCCATACAATGTACCCATCTGACCTCCCCCCATGTCCTTCATACTATGTACCCATCAGACCTCCCATG
>NW_017310184.1:17085-18396 GCF_000935625.1 Nanorana parkeri
CCCCGTCCAGTATACAGGAGATATCCAACCCATCACCCCATCCAGTATACAGGAGATATCCAACCCATCACCCCCGTCCAGTATACAGGAGATATCCAACCCATCACCCCGTCCAGTATACAGGAGATATCCAACCCATCACCCCCGTCCAGTATACAGGAGATATCCAGCACATCACCCCGTCCAGTATACAGGAGATATCCAACCCATCACCCCATCCAGTATACAGGAGATATCCAGCACATCACCCCGTCCAGTATACAGGAGATGTCCAACACATCCCCCTGTCCAGTATACAGGAGATGTCCAACCCATCACCCCATCCAGTATACACCCCATGTCCTTCATACCATGTACCCATCAGACCTCACCCCATGTCCTCCATACAATGTACCCATCAGACCTAACCATGTCCTCCATACAACGTACCCATCAGACCTCACCCATGTCCTCCATACTATGTACCCATCAGACCTAACCCATGTCCTTCATACCATGTACACATCAGACCTCACCCCATGTCCTTCATACAACGTACCCATCAGACCTCACCCATGTCCTTCATACAATGTACCCATCAGTCCTTACCAGAGGTTCACCAGAGTGCAGCCTGGCTTACAGAGGGCCTGACACAGCCGCTTGGCCCCTGTGTCCTGGATGTTGCATTCTCTCAAGTACAGGGTGGTGAGAGTTCGATTGGTCATCAGAAGAGAGTGGAGGTAGTCACAACAGGCCGGAGAAAGCTCTGAGAATTCAATCCTGGAAAGGACAAGTCCAGTTAGAGCTTCCATGATAAATTATATGGCATAGCCTCACTATCCAGACTACAGCCGATAAACACTTCTAGAATTTACAGGATCTTAAGCTGGAACTTTTTTGGCTTTACATGTTTAGGACATTTCAGAGTCCAGAGTTTATTCCAGCGGAAACATCTGCCAATGGACACAAAGTCCTGCAGATCTGTCATTGTAAGATACCAGCATGATGGAGGGCTCACCTCAGCTCCTGCAGAGTACAGCCGGGATCCTTCAGCCCCTCACAGATGAACTTCACTCCCTCATCCTTAAGTTCATTCAGTACCAGATCCAACTTGTGTAGGGATCGGTTTGCTTTAAGAGCAGAGCCAAGGTGCTCACAGCTTGCGGCAGTCAAGTTGCAGTCGTTCAGCCTGCAGACAAATCACAGCTCTGTTATTTGGGGACCTGGAAACCATGGTATGTAGAGTGGAGCATATTAACACGACACACTGGGGGGAGGAGAGCCACAAATTTTGGGGAACACAAAGTATCTGGACAACCCTATACAAGGGGG
>NW_017310184.1:18485-24750 GCF_000935625.1 Nanorana parkeri
GTTGGATATCTCCTGTATACTGGACGGGGGTGATGGGTTGGATATCTCCTGTATACTGGACGGGGGTGATGGGCTGGATATCTCCTGTATACTGGACGGGGGGATGTGCTGGATATCTCCTGTATACTGGACGGAGGTTTGTGTTGGATATCTCCTGTATACTGGACGGGGGTGATGGGTTGGATATCTCCTGTATACTGGACGGGGGTGATGGGCTGGATATCTCCTGTATACTGGATGGGGGTGATGGGCTGGATATCTCCTGTATACTGGATGGGGGGGATGGGTTGGGAAGGAAAGGATGCCGCATCACCCTACAGGGGGCCGAATTCAAAGACACCCCAAAAATAAAAGTGAACAAATGATGCGTCAGGCCAGTCCATTGCGCTGAAATGTCATTGCAGCAACTCAGAATGGTCCTCATTAGTTTGTATGGATGCCTGACAACGCCGGGGCATGCTCTGAATGAGACGGATGGTGTCCTGGGGTTATCTCCTCTCTCCTCCCAGATCTGGACCAGGGCATCACTGAGCTCCTGAACAGACTGGCGCTGTCAGATGGACCGAGACAATGTCGCAGAGGTGTTCTATTGGATTCAGGTCAGGCGAGCGGGGGGGCATTCAATGGTATCAATTCCTTCAGCCTTAGGAACTGGCTGCATAGTCTCGTCACATGAGGCCGGGCATTGTCATGCACCAGGAGGAACCCCGGACCCACTGCACCAGCGTAGGGTCTGACAATGGGACCAAGGCTCTCATCCCGATAGCTAATGGCAGTCTGGGTGCCATTGTCTAGCCTGTAGAGGTCTGTGCGTCCCCTCCAAGGATAGGCCTCCCCAGACCATCACTGACCAATCCCCCCCTCCCCCCGATTTTACAGGCAGCATAACGTTCTCCACGGCTTTGCCAGACTCTTCCACGTCTGTCACATGTACTCAGGGCAAACCTGCTCCATCGGTGAAAAGCACACGGCGCCAGTGACGGACCTGACAATTCTGGTGTTCAATGGCAAATGCCAATCGACCTCCACGGTGCCGGGCAGTGAGCACAGAACCCACTAGAGGATGTCGGGCCCTCAGGCCACCCTCATGAAGTCTGTTTCTGATTGTTTGGTCAGAGACATTCACACCAGTGGCCTGCTGGAGGTCATTTCATAGGGCTCTGGTAGTGCTCATCCTGTTCCTCCTTGCAGATACAGGTCCTGCTGATGGATTAAGGACCTACTACAGCCCTGCCCAGCTCTCCTAGTGTAACTGCCTATGTCCTGGAATCTCCTCCATGCTCTTGACTGTGCTGGGAAAGACCACAAACCTTCTGGCAATGGCACGTATTGATGAGCCATCCTGGAGGAGTTGGCATGTCTATGCAACCTCTATGGGGTCCAGGTATCGCCTCATGCTACCAGTAGTGACACTGACTCTAGCCAAAGGCAAAACTAGTGAGAAACTGTACTGGCCTCCACCTGTACCATTCCTGTTTTGGAGGTAGTCTCATTGTTGCCCATCTAGTGCACATGAAACTGATTAACACCCTGACGGCTATCATTCAGCAGAGGATGGACCTTCAGGAACTGAATATGAGAGGAAGAAACAGGTCCATTATTTGTGATCTTTCAGCATCACTCCGGTCACAATTCTAATAGAATCCAGGATAATACTTACTCCAGCTCCCGCAAGGTACAGCCCGGCTGGCGCAGACTGTCGCACAGGATCTTAAAAATGGCGTCCTCCAGTTTGTGGTGGCTGATGACAAGTTTGGTGAGGGATTGGCTGGAAGAAATCAGAGAACGGAGATCCTCGAAGAAGGACGGGGCGACCACACAGACATGAAACCTGCAAGAAGAGCAGAAGAATAAAAGTTATAGCATTTAACAGTAGAAGAGCCCAACGTCTACTGACTCCTCCCCTTCCTTGTTGAGGGTACAAGACCACCAGGACCTGGTGGCACCTATAGTCCAAGCTCCACCAGCAATCCCCTGCACAGGGAACAGACTTCCTCTTCGAAAGGGAAGATGATGAAAGGAGGTCACAAACTTACTCCAGTTGTTGGATTTTGCTGCCTGGGTTGGACAGCCAGGAGGCCTTCCCACCAGTCTCGGTGTCCTCAGCAAAGCCGCACCGTACAAAGCTGGAGGAGAAAGAAAATGCAATGACCTCTCAGAGCCAAACACAAGTTGAAGACAAACTGCTGAATATTGACTTGTTCTAACAAGCAGCCAGGAGCCCTTTACTACAATATTCTCATCAAAGGTCTTTATGTTCCGATACCAGTTACTAGACTACGAGGACTCCCATGGATAAAGATTCCCAACATACATGTACATTAGAAACCACAGCTATGCCAGGCTATGGGAGGACCAGTGGTGATATCATTACATGGCCTCTGGTAAGAAGTGACTACAGCCGGGATGTTAGCAGACCATTGGCTCTGGAATAAAGCAGCACATTGGCCACCAGTCATACAAGAAATGGGGATTGGTGTGACCGTGTTCATAATGTCCTACATGATAAAGGCCTTCCAGCATAGAAAGTGTTTCAGAGATGGTACTTTGGAGAACGGACCACCTGGCCCCTCCCTCTTCACATATTCAGAATGTAATGCTCACTTTGTCTACGGGGGGATGTAATAGAGACCATGACTTCCCTTACTCTACAGTCTTACGTTTCCTCTCTGCTGGTTCCTAACTTCTTGAGGACTTCTAGTGAAGGAGACACGCCCTACAAATGTCACAGGACGTACCTCCTACGCTTCCCCAGATATCGCATACTGGGAACTCCCGGACACACAATGACACTTGTAGATAGTCTGCGGGTGTCACTGACGAGTACAATGTATCCATTTATAGTTACATTGTATTTACTAACTCACTGGAATAGAGATGAAGGTTGTGACCTCAGATCTGCGTCTGACATCCGCTAAAGAAACATCCTCCAATTTCCCCGAATTACCCCCGATTACCCCAAATATCTCCTTAAGCCCTTGAGATAAATATCTTATGTTTTTATCCAATATTGGTCAAAAACAACCAAAAAACATTTTCCTCCTTTGTGGCTACAGACTAATTCCTTATTTTTACAATAGCGCCTAAAGAATGCCGAGTGTCTCCAAAAACCAAAGCGTAATGGTGACATGTCCATACGGGGTATACACGGGAGCTGAAGGGGCTGCGAGCGTGAACCTCGGGGGTGAGGAAGGTTCGCTGGGAGCTCTGGTCACGTGTTGGCTTGTGGCGACTACAATGAGGAAGACATAAAACTTGGCCCGCTGTTAGTAAATCGAGTGACCTCCCATCCCGGAGGTGGAGAAATGGTCATCCAGAGAAGAACGCCGAGTTACCTTTAAGGGGAGACTCTGCCATGGTGCCGACACGGATCAGATGCAGACTCGGCCTCACCTGTAAGAAAGAAGAGGACGGGTTCAGTGGATTCCTTCCATAGAAGATACGAGAGCCGCATCCAGGCTACGGACAAAACACAGGAAACGACATACTAGCTTCAGACCCGCAGACTAGCGCGACCTCCAACACCACCCCCTCTCCTTTAGGTGGGTGGGTGGAGAGTAAACAAACGCTGCGGACCCCGATGGACACCAGACAACGCAAGCCGAGGAATGCCCGGTAACCGAAGGGGAAATGTGCGTTATGGAACACGGACTTGTCTTGTTGTCCAACCTTCTAAAGCCAACACCGCCATATATGTGCGAATGAATATCTGCGTTATACTGAAATATAAATAGTGATCAATGTTCAATATATTAACCTTCGTGTGCAACTGTGTGTCATGTGTCAGCGGAGGACTAAGGACCTGTTCACCTACTACACCACGAGAGTAAATCAATAAATGAAAATTAATTGAAATAAAAGGATGCGATTGGTTCCGCGAATGAAATTATTTGTCGTTATTCGTGTAAAGGAAACAATGTATCGTGAGCCGGTGAGCGGCAGGGACACAGATGTCTTCGTCCGCTGGTATAATATAGACAAAGAAACTATGAAACAATGTATCAAAAATGTTCCAACCGTTCCTTACATTAGTGTAGCAACATCAATTGTAACTTTGTGTCCTTATCTGCAAATTAGTGATTGTGAGTGATTGGCACAGCAAGAATAGATTGATCACTCAATCATTTGCCGATAAGGTCACCCTACAATACAAGAGGGTCTCCAGTACCAGCATAGACCTCCAGGTCCCCCATACAGGTCTTCTATCCACCAACAGGTCACCCTAAAATACAAGAGGGTCTCCAGTACCATCATAGACCTCCGGGTCCCCCGTACAGGTCTTCTATCCACCAACATGTCACCCTACAATACAAGAGGGTCACCAGTACCATCAGAGACCTCCGGGTCCCGCATACAGGTCTTCACCTCACCAACATGTCACCCTACAATACAGGAGGGTCCCCAGTACCATCATAGACCTTCGGGTCCCCCATACAGGTCTTCATCCCACCAACAGGTCACCCTACAATACAAGAGGGTCACCAGTACCATCAGAGACCTCCGGGTCCCACATACAGGTCTTCACCTCACCAACATGTCACCCTACAATACAAGAGGGTCCCCAGTACCATCATAGACCTCCGGGTCCCCCATACAGGTCTTCACCTCACCAACAGGTCACCCAATAATACAAGAGGGTCACCAGTACCATCATAGACCTCCGGGTCCCCCAAACCTGTACTCAACCCACCAACAGGTCACCCTACAAAACAAGAGGGTCCCCAGTACCATCATAGACCTCCGGGTCCCCCATACAGGTCTTCAATCCACCACCAACTGGTCACCCTACAATACAAGAGGGTCTCCAGTACCATCATAGACCTCCGGGTCCCCCATACAGGTCTTCACCCACCAACAGGTCACCCTACAATACAAGAGGGTCACCAGTACCATCATAGACCTCCGGGTCCCGCATACAGGTCTTCTATCCACCAACAGGTCACCCTACAATACAAGAGGGTCCCCAGTACCATCATAGACCTCTGGGTCCCCCATACCTCTCCTCAACCCACAAAGAGGTCACCTTTAGTGATGTGCAGTTCCTGAACGGATCGTTCTTTAGAATCGATTCTATTCGGTGATCTGGAGTGGATTCCTCGGAGTGATCCGATCCGTGTGAAGCAGCTCAGTGTGGAATGAAGAGCAGAGCGGCTCTTGTAAGATGATTTTAGAGCTCAGCTCCTGCCAGCCCCGCCCTCTTCCTGCAACCAACCACAAGTGTGAACCAACAGCACACGAGTCTGAGAATCATACCGGACCGGTGAGTCAGAAGAATGGTGAGTCACCAGCAGAACACACAATGGGCATGTTGCAGCACTGATAAGGGACAGACATCCCGGAGATAAGAGAAAGGACCGTTTGGATAACACGAGATCCTCAGATTGATGGTTTAACCCTTTAGGAACGTGACTGGCCGCACAGAGTCCTGACCTCAACCCCATAGAACACCTTTGGGATGAATTAGAGCGGAGACTGCGAGCCCCTCCCCCAACATCAGTACCTGACCTCACAAATGGTCCAACATTCCCATAGACACACCCCTAAACCTTGTGGATGCCTTCCCAGAAGAGGCGGAGCTGTTATGGCAGCAAAGGGCGGAGCCAACCCAATACTGAACCTTACGGACTAAGACTGGGATGTCATTAGAGGGCTGAGCCAACCCAATACTGAACCCTATGGACTAAGACAGGGATGTCACTAGAGGGGTGGAGCCAACCCAATACTGAACCCTACGGACTAAGACTGGGGGGCCATTAAAGTTCATGTGTGTGTAAAGGCGTCCCAATACTAATAGCAATATAGTGTATGTAAAAGGCACCCATCAGTGACCTCTGGGTCCCCCATACAGGTCTTCACCCCACCAACAGGTCACCCTACAATACAAGAGGGTCACCAGCACCATCATAGACCTCCGGGTCCCCCATACAGATCTTCATCCCACCAACAGGTCACCCTACAATACAAGAGGGTCACCAGCACCATCAAAGACCTCCGGGTCCCCAGTACGATCATAGACCTCCGGGTCCCCCATACAGGTCTTCATCCCACCAACAGGTCACCCTACAATACAAGAAGGTCCCCAGTACCATCATAGACCTCCGGGTCGCCCATACAGGTCTTCATCCCACCAACAGGTCACCCTACAATACAAGAAGGTCCCCAGTACCATCATAGACCTCCGGGTCCCCCATACAGGTCTTCATCCCACCAACAGGTCACCCTACAATACAAGAAGGTCCCCAGTACCATCATAGACCTCCGGGTC
>NW_017310184.1:25706-26944 GCF_000935625.1 Nanorana parkeri
CCCATACAGGTCTTCATCCCACCAACAGGTCACCCTACAATACAAGAAGGTCCCCAGTACCATCATAGACCTCCGGGTCGCCCATACAGGTCTTCATCCCACCAACAGGTCACCCTACAATACAAGAAGGTCCCCAGTACCATCATAGACCTCCGGGTCCCCCATACAGGTCTTCATCCCACCAACAGGTCACCCTACAATACAAGAAGGTCCCCAGTACCATCCTAGCCCTCCGGGTCCCCCATACAGGTCTTCACCCACCAACAGGTCCCCCTACAATACAAGAGGGTCACCAGCACCATCATAGACCTCCGGGGTCCTCCATACAGGTCTTCACCCACCAACAGGTCACCCTACAATACAAGAGGGTCCCCAGTACCATCATAGACCTCCGGGTCCCCCATACAGGTCTTCACCCACCAACAGGTCACCCTACAATACAAGAGGGTCCCCAGTACCATCATAGACCTCCGGGTCCCGCATACAGGTCTTCTATCCACCAACAGGTCACCCTACAATACAAGAGGGTCCCCAGTACCATCATAGACCTCTGGGTCCCCCATACCTCTCCTCAACCCACAAAGAGGTCACCTTTAGTGATGTGCAGTTCCTGAACGGATCGTTCTTTAGAATCGATTCTATTCGGTGATCTGGAGTGGATTCCTTGGAGTGATCCGATCCGTGTGAAGCAGCTCAGTGTGGAATGAAGAGCAGAGCGGCTCTTGTAAGATGATTTTAGAGCTCAGCTCCTGCCAGCCGCGCCCTCTTCCTGCAACCAACCACAAGTGTGAACCAACAGCACACGAGTCTGAGAATCATACCGGACCGGTGAGTCAGAAGAATGGTGAGTCACCAGCAGAACACACAATGGGCATGTTGCAGCACTGATAAGGGACAGACATCCCGGAGATAAGAGAAAGGACCGTTTGGATAACACGAGATCCTCAGATTGATGGTTTAACCCTTAGACTGGGGGGCCATTAGAGTTCATGTGCGTGTAAAGGCGTCCCAATACTAATAGCAATATAGTGTATGTAAAAGGCACCTATCAGTGACCGCCTATCAGTGACCGCCTATCAGTGACCTCCTATCAGTGACCTCCTATCAGTGACCTCCGGGTCCCCCTACAATACAAGAGGGTCCCCCATACATACCACCAGTACCATCCTATGACTCAGTAGAGACATCCAGAGGGCCCCCAAATCAGGTTGTAGTTAAGAGCAGCTGGATGGGGCCCC
>NW_017310184.1:26968-28672 GCF_000935625.1 Nanorana parkeri
ACAACACACACAGCGCCCACGTTACAGCCTGGTCTCACCTGTGTCACAAGTCACTAGAGTCGCCACGCCCCCTACCCGACTCCTTTTATATCCGCTGTCTGCCCGAAAACCACACCCCTTCGTGTCCCTCCCCCGACTCCTCCCATCTTTATAAACAGACCCCCGCCCTGTCTCCTGCCATCTGAGCTGTCTTCCCGAAAACCACACCCCGCCCTGTCTCCTCCCATCTCCATAAACTTCAAGAAAGCCACACCCCGCCCTGTCTCCTCCCATCCCCGCCAACTTCCCGAAAGCCACACCCTGCGCTGTCTCCTCCCATCTCCGCCAACTTCCCGAAAACCACACCCCGCCCTGTCTCCTCCCATCTCCGGCTTTCTATCACGTGGTGGAATGTGTGACTAGTGACGCGCTTTGTCACAAGCTTTATTAGAACTCCTGATTGGAGGAGGGTTCGGCTTACAGTGTAGGTGGTGCCGCCCACAGGGCGGGGGCCGAGGCTGAGTTGCTCTGCACATGCGCAATGAGAACGGCGTCTTAGACATCGAGTGCGAGGGGGCGGGGCTTGTAGAGCATCTTCTGCACATGACTGCTGTCTGTTTTATCCAGCAGGAGGATCCACAACATCCAGAGGAGATGGAGGATGGGCATAACACTACAGGTGAGGACAAAGGACCGCCCACATAAATCGGGGGAGGGGCCAGAGCTACCACCTGACTGCTTATACGCTGATCTCCCACACAGAGCATTACTTCCTGTCATGTGACCATACACAGCCTGAACATCTCCCACACAGAGCACTACTTCCTGTCATGTGGCCATCCAGAGCCTGCACAACCCCCATGAAAAGCGATACTTCCTGTCATGTGACCTTCCAGAGTCTGTTTTCTATCAAAGTTTGTGACTGCGTGGAATGTGTGACCGGTCACGTGGTCACACATTTTAACCTAACCCCACCCAGTTTTTCGGCAGTGGAATGTGTGACCCCCCCAATAGGTGAAGCTCTCTCGGCTGTTACCGGGCAGATCGGCATGGCAGACGGTATGTGCAGGAGAACCGATCTGCCCGGTAACAGCCGAGAGAGCTTCACCTATTGGGGGGGTCACACATTCCAACGTAGTCACAAACTTTGATAGAACACCTGAACATCCCTTACACAGCGCACTACTTCCTGTCATGTGACATAGGGGGGATGTCCTCTATAGATGGAGAGGAGTGAGTATAGGGCGGGATGCTCACTATACATGGAGGGGAGTGCAGGGGCAGGTCCCTGCTACAGATGGAGGGGAGTATAGGGGGTCCCCCCACTACAGATGGAGGGGAGCATAGGGGGTCCCTCCACCACAGATGAAGGGGAGTATAGGGGGTCCCCCCACCACAGATGGAGGGGAGTTTAGGGGGTCCCCCCACTACAGATGGAGGGGAGTATAGGGGGTCCCCCCCACCACAGATGGAGGGGAGTATAGGGGGTCCCCCCACTACAGATGGAGGGGAGTTTAGGGGGTCCCCCCACCACAGATGAAGGGGAGTATAGGGGGTGCCCCCACTACAGATGAAGGGGAGTATAGGGGGTCCCCCCACTACAGATGGAGGGGAGCATAGGGGGTCCCCCCACTACAGATGAAGGGGAGTATAGGGGGTGCCCCCACTACAGATGGAGGGGAGCATAGGGGGTCCCTCCACTACAGATGGAGGGGAGTATAGGGG
>NW_017310185.1:0-12916 GCF_000935625.1 Nanorana parkeri
GGGGGGTATTTTGTCTGGGCCAATATGAGGCTCGATCTGAATGGGACTACTGTTCCAGGACACAGGCTGAGATGTTCTGGGACAGTCCAGGAAGGGGGGTGGGGGGGGAAATTCGAGGCTACTTATTTTGTTGTATAAATGTAATTCCAATAAGGAGAAAACTACGAGGGGCATTCCATCATCAAATCACCTCAAATACAGCTCCACCTACAATCATTTACAGCACCTCTCCCTCCCATTCCTACCAACGTTACCCTTCCACCAATCTCCTGCCAACCAACGTTACCCTTCCACCAATCTCTTTCCAACCAACGTTACCCTTCCACCAATCTCTTTCCAGCCAATGTTACCCTTCCACCAATCTCTTTCCAGCCAACGTTACCCTTCCACCAATCTCTTTCCAGCCAACGTTACCCTTCCACCAATCTCCTGCCAACCAACGTTACCCTTCCACTAATCTCTTTCCAACCAACATTACCCTTTCACCAATCTCCTGCCAACCAACGTTACCCTTCCACCAATCTCTTTCCAACCAACGTTACCCTTCCACCAATCTCCTGCCAATCAATGTTACCCTTCCACCAATCTCTTTCCAACCAACGTTAATCTTCCACCAATCTCTTTCCAGCCAACGTTACCTTTCCACCAATCTCTTTCCAACCAATGTTACCCTTCCACCAATCTCCTGCCAACCAACGTTACCCTTCCACCAATCTCTTTCCAACAAACGTGACCCTTCCACCACTTCTCTTTCCAGCCAACGTTACCCTTCCACCAATCTCTTTCCAGCCAACGTTACCCTTCCACCAATCTCTTTCCAGCCAATGTTACCCTTCCACCAATCTCTTTCCAGCCAATGTTACCCTTCCACCAATCTCCTGCCAACCAATGTTACCCTTCCACCAATCTCTTTCCAGCCAATGTTACCCTTCCACCAATCTCTTTCCAGCCAACGTTACCATTCCACAAATCCTATTTCAGGTGTTATTCTTCCTCCAATCCCTTTCCAGTCAGTGTTGGTCTTCAACCCCATCACAGCTAAGTTACTCTTTCCTGATTGGATACCTCCTCGCTTGTTGACCTTCTTCCCCACACTGAGGCGTCACCCTTTCTACCAATCTTCTTCGGCTCCCATCACCTTCCCCCATTGGCCATCGTTATTGTTTCTTCCAGTTCTCATCACCTTTCATTACGTTGCCGAGTTCCCTTCCATATCTCCCGCGATACCCTCCATATTGCCTTCTCCAGTGATGGGTACCAGAGCGTTCCCTCTGATCTTACCCCTAATACAGCCAACAGAACGGGCAACGAGGTTCCAATGGAATTGGTAAAGTAATAAGAAATTTACAGCCACAAGAAAATAAAGATGAACTGGTGATGACGGGACGTCTTCCCTCTACATCCGCCAACAAAGGAAGTACAATCCTCACTAACTTCCCTTCTCCCCAATCCTGCACTCCGAGTCTCACGTCTGTAGACAAACCTCCGGGTATACCCTCGGCTCTAACTTGCTGCGTCTTCCAGTTCTCTGCCAATAAAAACCATCCCTGAAGCTAGAAATGAGGAGCTGGACCCGTTCTGAGCTTCATTTAAGTCACCTGAAGGTGGAAGACCCAAAGGACAAGGAAGGGGTGATATTTCTGCCCTCTGTTATGGGGCTCCGATGGGAGAGGGGCAGGTTCTCAGGGGCAGTGCAGGACACTCCTGTATGATGATGGATGTGCTGAGCATGGAAGTCATAGCCCAGTGCATGAAGGGGAATCATGTCTTTAATGATGCCAATAAGGGAGGAGGGACTGGTGGGCGGCCCTTCTCTCCGTTATTGAACACGGAACATGGAAAATGAAGCCAGGAATAAAGAAATACACGGCAGGCGTTCAGAAGCGTTTATCAGCATTGCTGGTATGGTACAAAGTCCATACAACCACAAAACACAATAAAAAGAATAAAAAGAAAAGAAAACAGAAGTTCTGATGAAGACAATTTACAGAAAAAAGGCTCAAACTATCCCTACCGCAAACTACAAATCATCACAAGCCTGGGGGGCACCCATCCCGGGTTCACCAAGAATGTGAGAAGAGCATGGATGCATGTGCAGTGCGTGTCTGTGATTTCTAAAAGAGGAGCCTAGATGTGTGTTACCCTCTGGTGTGGTTCCTCTCTCCAGTCTAGATGTGTGTTACCCTCTGGTGTGGTTCCTCTCTCCAGTCTAGATGTGTGTTACCCTCTGGTGTGGTTCCTCTCTCCAGTCTAGATGTGTGTTACCCTCTGGTGTGGTTCCTCTCTCCAGTCTAGATGTGTGTTACCCT
The DNA here is from genome assembly GCF_000935625.1 of Nanorana parkeri. Taxonomy (NCBI): domain Eukaryota; kingdom Metazoa; phylum Chordata; class Amphibia; order Anura; family Dicroglossidae; genus Nanorana; species Nanorana parkeri. The sequence goes on from NW_017310185.1 coordinate 2,310, forward strand.
CTGGTGTGGTTCCTCTCTCCAGTCTAGATGTGTGTTACCCTCTGGTGTGGTTCCTCTCTCCACGCTAGATATGGGTTATTCTCTGGTGTGGTTCCTCTCTCTTCAGTGTGGTTCCTCTCTATAGAGGAGCATTACTCTCCGGTGTGGTAGTGCGCTCTCCGCTGTGGTTCCTCTCTCTTATCTAGAAGTCCGTTACTGTCCAGTGTGGTTTCCTTTTCTCTAGCCTAGATGTGTGTTACCCTCTTGTGTGGTTTCTTCCTCTTCGGTCCAGAAGTCCGTTACTCTCTGGTGCGGTTCATCTCTCCACGTTAGATGTGGGTTAGCCTTCAGTGTGGTTCCTCTCTCCACGTTAGATGTGGGTTAGTCTTCGGTGTGGTTCCTCTCTCTGGTATAGAGAGCGTTACTCTCTGGTGCGGTTCCTCTCTCTGCTATAGAGGAGCATTACTCTCTGGTGTGGTTCCTCTCTCCACGCTAGATATGGGTTACTCTTCGGTGTGGTTCCTCTCTCTGGTATAGAGAGCGTTACTCTCTGGTGCGGTTCCTCTCTCTGCTATAGAGGAGCATTACTCTCTGGTGTGGTTCCTCTCTCCACGCTAGATATGGGTTACTCTTCGGTGTGGTTCCTCTCTCTGGTATAGAGGAGCATTACTCTCTGGTGTGGTTCCTCTCTCCACGCTAGATATGGGTTACTCTTCGGTGTGGTTCCTCTCTCTGGTATAGAGGAGCATTACTCTCTGGTGTGGTTCCTCTCTCCACGCTAGATATGGGTTACTCTTCGGTGTGGTTCCTCTCTCTGGTATAGAGGAGCATTACTCTCTGGTGCGGTTCCTCTCTCCACGCTAGATATGGGTTACTCTTCGGTGTGATTCCTCTCTCTGGTATAGAGGAGCATTACTCTCTGGTGTGGTTCCTCTCTCCACGCTAGATATGGGTTACTCTTCGGTGTGGTTCCTCTCTCTGGTATAGAGGAGCATTACTCTCTGGTGTGGTTCCTCTCTCCACGCTAGATATGGGTTAGTCTTCGGTGTGATTCCTCTCTCTGGTATAGAGGAGCATTACTCTCTGGTGTGGTTCCTCTCTCCACGCTAGATATGGGTTACTCTTCGGTGTGGTTCCTCTCTCTGGTATAGAGGAGCATTACTCTCTGGTGTGGTTCCTCTCTCCACGCTAGATATGGGTTACTCTTCGGTGTGGTTCCTCTCTCTGGTATAGAGGAGCATTACTCTCTGGTGTGGTTCCTCTCTCCACGCTAGATATGGGTTACTCTTCGGTGTGGTTCCTCTCTCTGGTATAGAGGAGCATTACTCTCTGGTGTGGTTCCTCTCTCCACGCTAGATATGGGTTACTCTTCGGTGTGGTTCCTCTCTCTGGTATAGAGGAGCATTACTCTCTGGTGTGGTTCCTCTCTCCACGCTAGATATGGGTTAGTCTTCGGTGTGATTCCTCTCTCTGGTATAGAGGAGCATTACTCTCTGGTGTGGTTCCTCTCTCCACGCTAGATATGGGTTACTCTTCGGTGTGGTTCCTCTCTCTGGTATAGAGGAGCATTACTCTCTGGTGTGGTTCCTCTCTCCACGCTAGATATGGGTTACTCTTCGGTGTGGTTCCTCTCTCTGGTATAGAGGAGCATTACTCTCTGGTGTGGTTCCTCTCTCCACGCTAGATATGGGTTACTCTTCGGTGTGGTTCCTCTCTCTGGTATAGAGGAGCATTACTCTCTGGTGCGGTTCCTCTCTCCACGCTAGATATGGGTTAGTCTTCGGTGTGATTCCTCTCTCCACGTTAGATGTGGGTTAGTCTTCGGTGTGGTTCCTCTCTCCACGCTAGATATGGGTTACTCTCTGGTGCGGTTCCTCTCTCTGGTATAGAGGAGCGTTACTCTCTGGTGTGGTTCCTCTCTCTGGTATAGAGGAGCGTTACTCTCTTGTGCGGTTCCTCTCTCTGGTATAGAGGAGCATTACTCTCTGGTGTGGTTCCTCTCTCTGGTATAGAGGAGCGTTACTCTCTTGTGCGGTTCCTCTCTCCACGCTAGATATGGGTTACTCTTCGGTGTGGTTCCCCTCTCTGGTATAGAGGAGCGTTACTCTCTGGTGCGGTTCCTCTCTCTGGTATAGAGGAGCATTACTCTCTGGTGTGGCAGTACGCGCTCGGATGCGGTTCCTCTCTGCGGTCTGAGTACAGAACTGTCCGGTGTGGTTCTTCTGCTCTAGATGTGCGATTACTGTGTACTGACTGACTACAAGGTCACATGACCCTAGGACATTGTGTTGGTAATGGGGAGTCATTGTCATACCTTGTGTATACCATGTGATGTCCAGTAAGGTTTCACTGTGGCCCTTAGCTTAGCTCTGGCCCTACACCTCCCCCCTGATCCTAGAAAGGAAAGCGGAGTGGGCTGTTATTTGGACACAATGTACTTACTGTGAAGATGTTTGACCGACGCTTGCTTTGTTTGCGTATTGGAGTTGGCGTACTGGAGGCCGCGATGGTCTCAATACGGAGCTCACGTTGGCTTATACTGGGAGTGGAGGGGACAGAGGAGGAGTAGTCACTGAAGGTCCCGGAACCATTTGTGGCCTACAAGGAAGAAAACACGGACATCAGACCTGAACATTGGAGACCAAACACCAGACCATCGGTGAGGGCACACAGCCGGCCACACACCTCAATGATGACTGTATGATGTATCCATAGTTACTAACATGTGAACAAAGGGTTAGGAACAAGGTAGTACTCTCGCTACCCCCGAACCCCCCCACCCACCCACCCGACTACAAAACAAATGGATTACATACAAAGAAGGTTATCTGGCCACCAATGACAGATTTATACACCCACCGCCCAGAAGAGGTGCCCAGTTGTCTGTGCAATCATAGTAGCTGGCTGAGAGAATGCCAATACCACCCAATGCCAAGACCACCTAATACCAGGCCTGCCCAATGCCAATACCACCCAATGCCAGGCCTGCCCAATGCCAAGACCGCCCAATACTAGGCCTGCCCAATGCCAATACCGCCCAATACCAGGCCTGCCCAATGCCAAGACCGCCCAATACCAGGCCTGCCCAATGCCAAGACCACCCAATACCAGGCCTGCTCAATGCCAAGACCACCTAATACCAGGCCTGCCCAATGCCAAGACCACGTAATACCAGGCCTTCCCAATGCCAAGACTGCCTGGCTGAGAGAATTTACTGTGTATATTTGTAGATGCATATGTTTAAGTGTGGAATAAATTGCCTGATGCCAAGACCGCCCAATGCCAAGACCGCCCAATACCAGGCCTGCCCAATGCCAAGACCGCCCAATACCAAGACCGCCCAATGTCAAGACTGCCCAATGTCAAGACCGCCCAATACCAAGACTGCCCAATGTCAAGACCGCCCAATGTCAAGACCGCCCAATGTCAAGACCGCCCAATACCAGGCCTGCCCAATGCAAAGACCGCCCAATACCAGGCCTGCCCAATGCCAAGACCACCTAATACCAGGCCTGCCCAATGCCAAGACCACCAAATACCAGGCCTGCCCAATGCCAAGACCACCCAATACCAGGCCTGCCCAATGCCAAGACCACCAAATACCAGGCCTGCCCAATGCCAAGACCACCCAATACCAGGCCTGCCCAATGCCAAGACCGCCCAATACCAGGCCTGCCCAATGCCAAGACCACCAAATACCAGGCCTGTCCAATGCCAAGACCACCCAATACTAGGCCTGCCCAGTGCCAAGACCGCCCAATACTAGGCCTGCCCAATGCCAAGACCACCAAATACCAGGCCTGGCCAATGCCAAGACCACCAAATACCAGGCCTGCCCAATGCCAAGACCACCAAATACCAGGCCTGCCCAATGCCAAGACCACCAAATACCAGGCCTGCCCAATGCCAAGACCACCTAATCCCAGGCCTGCCCAATGCCAAGACTGCCCAATACCAGGCCTGCCCAATGCCAAGACCGCCAAATACCAAGACCACCAAATACCAAGACTGCCCAATGCCAAGACCACCAAATAACAGGCCTGCCCAATGCCAAGACCGCCAAATACCAAGACTGCCCAATGCCAAGACCACCAAATACCAGGCCTGCCCAATGCCAAGATCGCCCAATACCAGGCCTGCCCAATGCCAAGATCGCCCAATACCAGGCCTGCCCAATGCCAAGATCGCCCAATACCAGGCCTGCCCAATGCCAAGACCGCCCAATACCAGGCCTGCCCAATGCCAAGACCACCAAATACCAGGCCTGCCCAATGCCAAGACCACCAAATACCAGGCCTGCCCAATGCCAAGACCACCAAATACCAGGCCTGCCCAATGCCAAGACCACCAAATACCAGGCCTGCCCAATGCAAGGACTGCCAGCCTTTAAGGCCCCATTCACACCTAGGCGTATTGTAATATGTGCGTCTGTCGCGCGACCGTCGCTCTTTTTTTTTTACCGCGATTAGCGGTAAAAAAAGTTGCGCGATTCCGAAGGCTACTTGGCTGTATCGCAATGGAAAACGCCCTACAAAACGGCCCAAAGTAGCTCCTGGACCTTTTCAGGCGTGGGCCGCTTTGTAGGGCGTTAGGGACGGGCAGGAATACGCCGAGGTGGGAACCAGAACATTGAATACGATGCGATTTAGATGTTTGAGCGTTTTGTAGAGCGTTCGCCGAGCGTAGAACCCGCCACAAAACGTTCCGGTGTGAAGGAGGGCTAAACCTCCATATACGGGAAGCAGGCAGTACAGCTGGGCCAGCATTTGTAAGGAATGATAAAAGGACATTTACAGCGAGTGTGTGACATCATCGGGATCCCGATATACAGCAAATATAAAGACCGGGATGATTGGCGGTCTCCGGTGAGCCTTGTCATATACGAGGTGACTACTGGACAGAATACGGGTGACCTCTGGACCGGGCAGACCATCCTGGTCCCACACGTGGCTACGGCTCCAGAGGCCATCAACCACCTTTCTCTCCATCCAAAGAGACAAAACACCACGAGGTCACCTGACCCTCACCAAATCTGCTCGGGGAACGTGGTCAGAGGTGGCATCGCGTGATTGGCCGCTGGAGAGTCACTCATCGTAGTGTGGAGCGGGTGGGAACAGTCCCCGTCACACAATGTCACCACTTCTGAGGGATCTCAACCTTCTAGGTACCCCGGGGTCACCTCATGAATCATACCCCGGGGTCACCTCATGAATCATACCCCGGGGTCACCTCATGAATAACCTTCTGAGCCACTGAAAACAAGGAGACATCAGACAGTCAGCAGAGGACACGGGACGTACCAAGTGCAGAGTACGGGAGGGGGGCCGTCCTGAATCTCCCCTCAATTCCTGACAAGAGTAGGAGGGGTTATGCAGGACTGTCCTACAACAGGGCTGTCCTTACAGCTGGGAGTAGGAGGGGTCATACTGGGCTGTCCTTACAGCTGGGAGTAGGAGGGGTCATACTGGGCTGTCCTTACAGCTGGGAGTAGGAGGGGTCATACTGGGCGGTCCTTACAACTGGGAGTAGGAGGGGTCATACTGGGCTGTCCTTACAGCTGGGAGTAGGAGGGGTCATACTGGGCTGTCCTTACAGCTGGGAGTAGGAGGGGTCATACTGGGCGGTCCTTACAGCTGGGAGTAGGAGGGGTCATACTGGGCTGTCCTTACAGCTGGGAGTAGGAGGGGTCATACTGGGCTGTCCTTACAGCTGGGAGTAGGAGGGGTCATACTGGGCTGTCCTTACAGCTGGGAGTAGGAGGGGTCATACTGGGCTGTCCTTACAGCTGGGAGTAGGAGGGGTCATACTGGGCTGTCCTCACAGCTGGGAGTGGGAGGGGTCATACTGGGTTCTCCTTACAGCTGGGAGGGGTCATACTGGGTTCTCCTTACAGCTGGGAGTGGGAGGGGTCATACTGGGCTGTCCTCACCACTGGGAGTGGGAGGGGTCATACTGGGCTGTCTTCCCCACTGGGAGTGGGAGGGGTCATACTGGGCTATCCGACAGCTGGGAGTGGGAGGGGTCATACTGGGCTATCCTTACAGCTGGGAGTGGGAGGGGTCATACTGGGCTGTCCTCACAGCTGGGAGTGGGAGGGGTCATACTGGGCTGTCCTCACCGCTGGGAGTGGGAGGGGTCATACTGGGCTGTCTTCACCACTGGGAGTGGGAGGGGTCATACTGGGCTGTCCTTACAGCTGGCAGTGGGAGGGGTCATACTGGGCTGTCCTTACAGCTGGCAGTGGGAGGGGTCATATTGGCTTATCCTTACAGCTGGCAGTGGGAGGGGTCATACTGGGCTGTCCTTACAGCTGGCAGTGGGAGGGGTCATACTGGGCTGTCCTTACAGCTGGCAGTGGGAGGGGTCATATTGGCTTATCCTTACAGCTGGGAGTGGGAGGGGTCATACTGGGCTGTCCTCAGAGCTGGGAGGGGTTATATTGGGGGGACAGGAAGTGAGACGCGGAACTCACCATCCTGGAAGACGCGCTCCACATTCAGGCCGTACGTGGCGCAGGTCTCGTAGTAGGTGCAGCGCTTCAGGTCATTGGACAGTTTCCGCGCCCGGACGTCATCGATCACTCGCGGGTTGGTGGCACTGATGGCATCTGAGGAGGAAATTCAACATCACTAAGAGGACATCCAAGTCCCTCCCCCAAACAATCCGATTGGCTGCTCTGCTCCCCCTCCAGTCAGAGAGTGTATACTCATAACTACACAGGGAGTCCACTGCTCCCCTCCCCCACACTACACGTACCAGTCAGAGAGTGTATACTCATAGCTACACAGGGAGTCCACTGCTCCCCTCCCCCACCAGTCAGAGAGTGTATACTCATAGCTACACAGGGAGTCCACTGCTCCCCTCCCCCACACTTGTGTCCCTACGAGCACCATTGGGGCCCCGGATGAGGAGTACCTTGTGTCCCTACGAGGAGTACCTTGTGTCCCTACGAGCACCATTGTGGCCCCGGATGAGGATGAGGAGTACCTTGTGTCCCTACGAGCACCATTGGGGCCCCGGATGAGGAGGAGGAGGACCTTCTACCACTACGAAGGATGAGGAGTACCTTGTGTCCCTACGAGCACCATTGTGGCCCCGGATGAGGAGTACCTTGTGTCCCTACGAGCACCATTGTGGCCCCGGATGAGGAGTACCTTGTGTCCCTACGAGCACCATTGTGGCCCCGGATGAGGAGTACCTTGTGTCCCTACGAGCACCATTGTGGCCCCGGATGAGGAGTACCTTGTGTCCCTACGAGCACCATTGTGGCCCCGGATGAGGAGTACCTTGTGTCCCTACGAGCACCATTGTGGCCCCGGATGAGGAGTACCTTGTGTCCCTACGAGCACCATTGTGGCCCCGGATGAGGAGTACCTTGTGTCCCTACGAGCACCATTGTGGCCCCGGATGAGGAGTACCTTGTGTCCCTACGAGCACCATGGGCACGTCAGCGGTGTTGCGGTAGCTGGACAGGCGGGCGTAGTAATTGAAGACGGTCTGGAAACTGATCTCGTCCTCCAGGCTGAAGACAAAGACGACGGCGTCCACCCAGGTGGCAAACTGCAAGAGAGAAGAAGACCTCCGATGAGTAGAGTCCGGACACCACGGACCACCCGTCAGTCCCAGAAGAAGCACCACACCTGCATCTCCGGGGGCCCGCCCTCATCTCTGATCAGCAGGAGGTAACTCTGTCCGTCCACCACAATCTCCTTCTTAAACCGACCACCTGCAGGAGGAAGAAGAGGAGATGAAGGACAGTAACCTGGGAGAGGGGAGGGCAAAGGGGGAGGGGACAACAGGCAAGGGGGAGGGGACACCGGACAAAGGGGAGGAACACAGGAGGGGACACCGGACAAAGTGGAGGAACACATGAGGGGACACCGGACAAAGGGGAGGAACAGAGGAGGGGACACCGGACAAAGTGGAGGAACACAGGAGAGGGACACCGGACAAAGTGGAGGAACACAGGAGGGGACACCGGACAAAGGGGAGGAACACAGGAGGGGACACCGGACAAAGGGGAGGAACACAGGAGGGGACACCGGACAAGGGGGAGGAACACAGGAGGGGACACCGGACAAGGGGGAGGAACACAGGAGGGGACACCGGACAAGGGGGAGGAACACAGGAGGGGACACCGGACAAGGGGGAGGAACACAGGAGGGGACACCGGACAAGGGGGAGGAACACAGGAGGGGACACCGGACAAGGGGGAGGAACACAGGAGGGGACACCGGACAAAGGGGAGGAACACAGGAGGGGACACCGGACAAGGGGGAGGAACACAGGAGGGGACACCGGACAAGGGGGAGGAACACAGGAGGGGACACCGGACAAGGGGGAGGAACACAGGAGGGGACACCGGACAAGGGGGAGGAACACAGGAGGGGACACCGGACAAGGGGGAGGAACACAGGAGGGGACACCGGACAAGGGGGAGGAACACAGGAGGGGACACCGGACAAGGGGGAGGAACACAGGAGGGGACACCGGACAAGGGGGAGGAACACAGGAGGGGACACCGGACAAGGGGGAGGAACACAGGAGGGGACACCGGACAAGGGGGAGGAACACAGGAGGGGACACCGGACAAGGGGGAGGAACACAGGAGGGGACACCGGACAAGGGGGAGGAACACAGGAGGGGACACCGGACAAGGGGGAGGAACACAGGAGGGGACACCGGACAAGGGGGAGGAACACAGGAGGGGACACCGGACAAGGGGGAGGAACACAGGAGGGGACACCGGACAAGGGGGAGGAACACAGGAGGGGACACCGGACAAGGGGGAGGAACACAGGAGGGGACACCGGACAAGGGGGAGGAACACAGGAGGGGACACCGGACAAGGGGGAGGAACACAGGAGGGGACACCGGACAAGGGGGAGGAACACAGGAGGGGACACCGGACAAGGGGGAGGAACACAGGAGGGGACACCGGACAAGGGGGAGGAACACAGGAGGGGACACCGGACAAGGGGGAGGAACACAGGAGGGGACACCGGACAAGGGGGAGGAACACAGGAGGGGACACCGGACAAGGGGGAGGAACACAGGAGGGGACACCGGACAAGGGGGAGGAACACAGGAGGGGACACCGGACAAGGGGGAGGAACACAGGAGGGGACACCGGACAAAGGGGAGGAACACATGAGGGGACACCGGACAAGGGGGAGGAACACAGGAGGGGACACCGGACAAGGGGGAGGAACACAGGAGGGGACACCGGACAAGGGGGAGGGACACAGGAGGGGACACCGGACAAGGGGGAGGGACAGAGGACTGTACAGAGAGGAGCGTTGTCTGGTTATTTCTCCACACTCTGTAATGTGTATACAATATATATGACACACGCACACAGATATATATGACACACGCACACAGATATGTATGACACACGCACACATATGTATGACACCTCGCCCTCATTGGGACACAACAATCTGGATTCACTGACCTTCTGGTGACTCTTCCTGAACATACGTCCCGGTCAGATATCGATGAACCAACGCAGATTTCCCACTGGAGAGATTTCCCACAATGCCCTGCAACACAGAAACCGCACACGTCAAGCAGCGCAGCAATTTGCCCTCATGGAAGTGTGTATGGACACGTCTAATCATAGAGCGGCGGCAGCGATCCGAGCCTCCTGCTCACCGTCATATGTGTTACTGGAAGCCAGTTACCAATCAGACAAATGGGTTATACTGCCACCTTCAGGAGGACCGCCGGAACACAGAACTCCCACAATGCTTCAGCCGGTCACAGAGAGGTGGGACCTGTGTGAACTCCAAGCCTTACCCCTTGTAAACTCGCATCTCCCCAATGTAACCCTCGAAGCTGCAGCAGCTACCGTGAGCCGGCCTTTATATCCTGCCTGAACGATCACCGCCATTCATTAGTCCCTTCTCCCCCCATCCAATCCATCATTAGCACTGGGATCCATTAGATGTAAGGACAACGGCACTGGGATCCATCAGATGTAAGGACAACGGCACTGGGATCCATCAGGTGTAAGGACAACGGCACTGGGATCCATCAGATGTAAGGACAACGGCACTGGGATCCATCAGATGTAAGGACAACGTCACTGGGATCCATCAGATGTAAGGACAACGGCACTGGGATCCATCAGATGTAAGGACAACGGCACTGGGATCCATCAGATGTAAGGACAACGGCACTGGGATCCATCAGATGTAAGGACAACGGCACTGGGATCCATCAGATGTAAGGACAACGGCACTGGGATCCATTAGATGTAAGGACAACGGCACTGGGATCCATTAGATGTAAGGACAACGGCAACTCTAATGAGTTCAAAAGGTAGACTTTTGAAGTGCCAACAGAACCAAATTTAAAATCCCACCGAGTCACAGGAGGGGCCCCATGAGACACCCACCGAGTCACAGGAGGGGCCCCATGAGACACCCACCGAGTACCAGGAGGGGCACCATGAGACACCTTCTACAAACCTCCTACCAACTGCAAAAAGGTCAGAATTTGTCCCACAAAGTACGTTCTGGATGAAAGTTTCTTTCTTGGCACCAAGCAGAGCAAACCTTGGACATGTAATGTTAGTCCTTATGGGGGGGGGGGCGGACTTCCTAGGTATGAACAGGATGGGA
>NW_017310185.1:13081-14699 GCF_000935625.1 Nanorana parkeri
AAGGGTGTCCAGTGTTGTAGGGACAGCTAAATCATTTGGAACTCCAGAATGCTGATCAGTAGATGAGATTCCTCTGTAGACCAAGCCCCCAGCACCTGCAACGTGTCTAGGAATCCCAGCCCTATAGACAGTGGGAGGAAGGATCTCCCCCAACTCCAGAGCCCAATTCCGGAGCCAGCAGCCAGAGAAAACTTGGTCTTCGTGGTCAGGATTTCTCCAAGGACTGAACCAATTGGTCCCCAATATTGCGTTGTAGGGACCTGAGGTGGAACGGAGCAAGTGGCACTGCCTCAAAGAAGGCCACCGTGAGGCCCAACCCAACACTCTCCTGCAGAATGGCAGCTTTAGACGGCTCCTGGGCCGTAGAGTCTGAAAACAAAGAGTCAGAAGTCTTTCCTGAGACGGAAAAACGTGGCTTGGGGTTGTGTCTAGAACGAGACACGAAGGGACATGCCTGAAGGTTTGGGGGATTTAGGGGGTCCAGGGTTTGTAATTGGACCTCAGAAGGGGGGAGGGGTATTGGCCTCAGAAGGGGGGGGGGTATTGGCCTCAGAAGGGGGAGGGGTATTGGCCTCAGAAGGGGGAGGGGTATTCCCAGTTTGTGGTTTAAAGTTGTTTTTTTAGCTGGGACTAATAAGTATTTTTACCCCCCGTGGCATCCATTATGGGGGGTATCCAAAGAGCCATGAAAAGGCACGAGTAGGCAGTGTTTATTTTCTACATTGCTGATCTGCGGCCCCCACAACTATGAGGGGGGTGATTTCCGCTCATCCTCATAGTTACAGCCGACGTGTGACAATGAAACTGTCCCAGGTCGGCTCTATTGATCGGGGAGAGAGCGGTGCCGGTCAGCCACGGCTCCCCGCAGAGATTCCCCCTCTCTGATCCTCCAGCGTGACTGGAGGGATGGACGGAAGAGGGGGCGGGCACAGCGGGTTCTGCCTCTAGATAGGCAGAGCCCGCTATCAATCAGCCAGCGGGGTGGATATCGACAGTATTGTTGGGATCCGTCCCGGCTGCGGCACTCTCAGCATATAGCGGGCAATAGCCGGCTACATGCGGAGTTTTGTGACACGGGAGGATACAGCATATGTCCCCCCCAAGACCCTGAGAACTATGGCCAAAAAAAAATGTTGCCCCCCATAGTTCTCCTTTAATCCATCTTCTGGAGGTCCGATAGGCTGACATTAGCGTTAGAACGGGCTGCACAGCATGGATGTCAATGGGATCCGAAACACCGGTGCCAGCTCAGCAAGGAGGGATTGCCCCGCATGGGGACGACGAGCCACCTCGTGATAAATGTACACTGGTCTGTAATGAGGAGGAGGAGGAGGAGGAGGAGGAGGAGAGGTACGCGGACGTCTAATACACAGAACAGGTTCAGATAAGGAAAAGTTCTGATGATCTCGGGGCGTCTCAGGGACCCCGGACTACTGTAACAAGCCATACGGAATCTTCACACCCCGGTGGCTACGGCTCTTCAGGATGAAAGTCCTCCATCAGGGATGTGTCAGGGTCCTCAGAGTCCCCTAACCTTGCAGGTCCGTCAGATTGTGAAGGGGAAGGCTTAGGGGTACATGTATGGGATCTGTGTTCTGAGAACTGGCCTCAGGATAAG
>NW_017310185.1:15319-17753 GCF_000935625.1 Nanorana parkeri
AGGAATATACTGAGCAGTGTATTGACTCAAGCAAGGGACAACCCGTCCAGGCTACCGATGTCCAGTCCCTCAGCGGGGACACTGCATGACGCCCTGGAACCGTTAGTAGATTGCGAGTTGAAGGAGCCTGATCCGGCAGGACTGCTCCCTATGTGTATGGAACACAACATGTTGCACTGCTTGGCAGAGGCAACATAGCTGGGAACACCAAAAAATCCCCCAACCCCCCCCCCCCCGGCGTACGCTAACCCAAGTAAATCCCCCCACTGCTTTGTGCAACCTAACATAGTGAAGCCAGAGCTCCAGCAGCTTCTACTTGGTGTTAGAGGCTTGAGCTTTGTGGGTGGTTTGGACCAATGGCATTGGTCCAAGCTGTCCAATCAAAAAAAAAAAAGAACCACTAAAGACATCTGACGAGCAAGTGAGGGGCAGGGAGGCTCCTCCCCGGTCTCCTCCACAGATAGCTCGGTGACCAGGTTGGGGAATGCCTCACCCAGCACAGACCTTACTGCACGTCCCGGGCACATCTAACAGAAACATTTCCCACACGCTGGTCTTTCCCTTAGTCACTCCTGTGACCCGACAAGGTTACAGGAGTGACTGTAACCTTGTCAGGTTAGGAAAAGTTTTGGCTCGGTGGAGAGATGGAGTGTTTCAAACACTCAGTGGGTCCTGGGTTCGTGCTGGCGACGCGTTTCGAAGGCAATACCTTCTTTTTCAAGCCGCTATGTCAGAGCTGATCGAGCTCGACCCTTGGGCTCCGCCCCCTCTGCCTCTCCACACCTCCGCACCGTCATCGGAAGCCGACAGTCTGAGGACACGGATTCGCCGGACTATCAGGGAGGACCCAGCGTTCATCCGCCTCCACTCCGGATCCTCACCCCCCTTCCAGCAGGCATACCAGGGGGCCATCACAACACCTCGGCATCCACATTACCCTCCAGCACCGCGTCTCTCCCCAGCGCCGGACACCGCCGACGTCCAGCAGGACTGCCACGCCAGCACCCATCCAGAGGATCATGCTGCAGCCTTCTACAAGAGCCCACATCCGTCGTCGAGAGCCAGCTTTCACTTTCCTGGCGGCGAGTTACAAAATCTCTCCTTTCTTGTGCTCACCTCCCTCATCTCACCTTCCCGGTTTTTGTGTCACACCGCTACACCACCCATCCCAAGAGGGACCGTCTCCCGCAACTGCTCCATTCCACCTGACGGCCGTCCTAACAGCGAATGATCCACCTACCATGGGTGAGTACATCACTTATCCCTCTCACCAGGCCTCACCACATTTATTGCGCCAGGTAGCGGCGCTTCCGTTCTCCAATTTAGGTTTTCTTTAGTACACCTGTTGGACACCACGGTCCGAACACCACGGAAGCTGCACACCTGCAGAGCAAAAAAGACACTCTTTCTACTTTCTACAAAAAATTTAAAACCCCCAACCCACCCTCCCCCCCCCCTCCTTCAAACTCTCTCCTTAAAAATTCCCCCACGCTCCATTCACGAACGTGGTACCCACCAAGTACCACCACTCATCCCACCTTTTTTGAGCGCCACACATGGGGTAAACACTCTTTGAACTTTTCACCTCCCCTGCAGAACCCCGTCCTCTCCCAGCGAGTCTCACTCTGGTAGCAGCAATAGAACATCTCAGGGGAGGACATGAGGGGGGAAGGAGAATGTCCTGGGTACGGTGGAAACTACCTTGGGGGAGAAAGGAGGTCCTAGGTCTCCTTATACAAAGCTTTGCCTGACGAAGGGGATCCTCTGTGACCCCAAAACCTTCGTTGCTTATTTTTGTCAAGAAATAGACGTTTGCTTGCCAATTTGGAGTGCCGGTGTTGTCCGTTTCTGCTCGATTGTTACGGCTGCCACCCGTTGACTACCGCGGCACCCACTCCTCCTGAGGGATTCCTGCGGTCAGGAGTGCGATGGGGCCATGGACTTTCTGTGACATTAGGAATGAGGACACTGACTCAGAGAGATGCCTTGCAGAGGTGATAGCAAAGGCAAAAGTGAGGTCAGAAAATTGAATATTCCTAATGGGATCAAAGGGTGGCCCCTGAAGGGCCAAAAGAAGGAAGATAAGATCCCACTGAGCCCCCGGGGAGTTTGCAACAGAACAACGTGAGCGTCACCCCGCACAAAAGCCATGACCGACGGGTGAGAGGCAGCGGTATAGCTAGGCCTGAGGTCTGCCGCTTCATGGTGCTCGAGGCCAAATACTGATCCAAACTAGACTGAAGGAAGGACAGAATCCATCCAAGGAGTACTTTCTAGGGTGGACCTGAACTACAACAGACAAGATCCAGATGGAGCAGAAGTGCACACTGAGAATCTGCCAGGAGTCTGAGGACGTCCGAGTACTACACCCTCCTGGGTTAAATCGGCACAATCACTGGAATGCCCCCCCCCCCCCCCACCCATTCACAGACAA
>NW_017310185.1:18089-28435 GCF_000935625.1 Nanorana parkeri
AGGAGCTGTAGAAGGGCATCGATCAGGCTGAAGTGATGCCACAAAGTCACCAGAGCATTCCCTGCAAAGGCCTGACGGTCCCTGGACCTGGCCGGAAGATCTACGTCTGGTCTCCCCCAATTGTGGCAAAACGTTTGGAACCCCTCCGGGTGGGGAGACCATTCCCCTGGATCCAGGCACTGATGACCAGCCAATTCTCCATGCCTAAAATCTGGACGGCTGATGGAGCCAGAATCACATCTACTTCTCTTTCAGTGACACGAACCTTCCATGTCACTGGGGGAAAGGATTTCCTTGACTCCAGAACCGGGCTGAAAATCCACCACATCAGAGGGAGTCTGACCTTGCTGGAGAGACGCATGAGCCAGTCTAGAGACCAAGTCTGTTTGTCTGAAGGAGCCGGAATGTCGAGGTGTCTGAAGGAGCCGGAATGTCGAGGTGTCTGAAGGAGCCGGAATGTCGAGGTGTCTGAAGGAGCCGGAATGT
Organism: Nanorana parkeri; assembly: GCF_000935625.1. Classification (NCBI taxonomy): domain Eukaryota; kingdom Metazoa; phylum Chordata; class Amphibia; order Anura; family Dicroglossidae; genus Nanorana; species Nanorana parkeri. Next base: position 18,576 of record NW_017310185.1, read on the forward strand.
TGAGGTGTCTGAAGGAGCCGGAATGTTGAGGTGTCTGAAGGAGCCGGAATGTCGAGGTGTCTGAAGGAGCCGGAATGTCGAGGTGTCTGAAGGAGCCGGAATGTCGAGGTGTCTGAAGGAGCCGGAATGTCGAGGTGTCTGAAGGAGCCGGAATGTCGAGGTGTCTGAAGGAGCCGGAATGTCGAGGTGTCTGAAGGAGCCGGAATGTCGAGGTGTCTGAAGGAGCCGGAATGTCGAGGTGTCTGAAGGAGCCGGAATGTCGAGGTGTCTGAAGGAGCCGGAATGTCGAGGTGTCTGAAGGAGCCGGAATGTCGAGGTGTCTGAAGGAGCCGGAATGTCGAGGTGTCTGAAGGAGCCGGAATGTCGAGGTGTCTGAAGGAGCCGGAATGTCGAGGTGTCTGAAGGAGCCGGAATGTCGAGGTGTCTGAAGGAGCCGGAATGTCGAGGTGTCTGAAGGAGCCGGAATGTCGAGGTGTCTGAAGGAGCCGGAATGTCGAGGTGTCTGAAGGAGCCGGAATGTCGAGGTGTCTGAAGGAGCCGGAATGTCGAGGTGTCTGAAGGAGCCGGAATGTCGAGGTGTCTGAAGGAGCCGGAATGTCGAGGTGTCTGAAGGAGCCGGAATGTCGAGGTGTCTGAAGGAGCCGGAATGTCGAGGTGTCTGAAGGAGCCGGAATGTCGAGGTGTCTGAAGGAGCCGGAATGTCGAGGTGTCTGAAGGAGCCGGAATGTCGAGGTGTCTGAAGGAGCCGGAATGTCGAGGTGTCTGAAGGAGCCGGAATGTCGAGGTGTCTGAAGGAGCCGGAATGTCGAGGTGTCTGAAGGAGCCGGAATGTCGAGGTGTCTGAAGGAGCCGGAATGTCGAGGTGTCTGAAGGAGCCGGAATGTCGAGGTGTCTGAAGGAGCCGGAATGTCGAGGTGTCTGAAGGAGCCGGAATGTCGAGGTGTCTGAAGGAGCCGGAATGTCGAGGTGTCTGAAGGAGCCGGAATGTCGAGGTGTCTGAAGGAGCCGGAATGTCGAGGTGTCTGAAGGAGCCGGAATGTCGAGGTGTCTGAAGGAGCCGGAATGTTGAGGTGTCTGAAGGAGCCGGAATGTTGAGGTGTCTGAAGGAGCCGGAATGTCGAGGTGTCTGAAGGAGCCGGAATGTTGAGGTGTCTGAAGTGAAATGAGAGAATGAGGATCCATCTGAAGCTTTGTATAGTCTGCACTATCCATTGGACGTTGGTTGACAGGGTGGAATGGAGAGTGTCCAGGTATCCAACAACATGGACAGGCCAAGAGGAAGGGCAAGGAACTGGTAATGCTGAGAGCCCACAGCAAAGCTCAGATAGGGTTGATGAGGTGGGGATGAGGATGAGGTTGGTGGGGATGAGGATGTGTAAGCATCCCTGATGTCCACAGAGGTGAAGCATATCCGCTAATCCCTCAGTGTAGTCATGTGAAGCTACAGGCAAGAGCTCTAGGTGATTGGCAGATGGAGCCCTTAAAATAGAGCCAGGATCTTGGGCCATGCACTCAGACTGCCATGGAAGCTGCAGCAGGTTGAACGGTGGAACCAATTGGGGCAAACAAGGCCTTAAAGAGGACTTCTAACTTCATGTCCACCGGGTCACTGAAAACAGGAACTACCTCAACAGGAACCGGTAACGTTTTGTTAAGTCAAGATCAGACGGCTTCAAAAAACAGGGACAGCCCACTTCATAAGGAAGACTTCCCCAATAGGATATTGCTGGGCAAAGCATTTTAGGAGGGTCAACTTTTTTTTCAGGGTGATTCACTGTTCAAAACAGGCCGTAAGAGCCAGGTAAGGTGTCACCAGGTTCGGACCGGGGCGGTCCACCACACGTAGCTCTAAGCGAAGGCAAGTACAAGAATTGTCACAATAGCATCCAAGAGCATGTGAGGGATTTCAGCAGATAAAGCCTCTTCCTTATCTGACCTCCCAGAGGAGCAATTATCCTCTTCCCCCCTCCACAGGAAGCACGGCAGCCATGAGCAGTGGGGGACTGATTGGGCCCACTTGTGACCTCTGTGCACCATCTGCGGCCTCCATAAGGGATACGAACCTTCCCATAAGGTAAGTTATGGGGACAGAAAATTCCTCTCTGGATAGGTAGAAGGAAGGGTGCGCATCGGAGGGTGCAACAGGTGGACGGACGGGACTGAAGGGTGCAGGGGCTATTGGGGTGACACTAGCCCCCTCCTGAGCTGATAGAGAAATGCTGAGCCAGCGCTCCCCCATAGGTCTGCGACATGCATAGAAAGTGATGCAGCCACTGCTCCCCAGGGGACTGAAGCCCAGCAAAGGACTGTTAGCCCAGATTCACTGCAGCAGGATGTTAGGAACAAGCCCCATCTTGGTTCACCTCCCACTGGGCATCCCCTTGAGGGGGTCAGGGCTCCATTGGCTGATGGACCACGGCCCTGTATAGCATCCTGCGGCTACCGCACCAGATTGGCAAGGAGAGCACCCCACGCAGGATCCTGCACCTAAAGCAACATTACAGGCTGACCTCATTTCTTCCTCCGGGTGAAGTTGTTGGAAGCTAAAATAATTGACATCTATGACACATCTTTGATGGAAAGGTTCCTTAATATCGTGAGCTGCCCGTGCTGTTTGATATGCAAATGAAGACCATCAAAGGGTTCCTGGGGCTGGACACTGATCAAAGGAGATCTGCTGGACTGTCATGTCCTGGGGCAAGCCCGACCCCTGCTGGTATTTACTGCCCACACCTGTGTCAGCAAGGCATATATGCTGGGATGGGGGCGGGGCATATGATGGAACCTTCTTCCTGTGTGACACTAACCTAGCTGACAAGCAAGACCTTTGGACAAGACAAGTCTTTCTGAACTCTGCAATCAAGAATGTGATTCGCTGAGACCTGCTGGAGAGGCGTGTCCGAAGAACAGAGAAAAACCCATGGCTTGTGTGACTGAGAGAGAGAGAGAGAGAGAGAATGGTGTAGCTAGCTGTAGGATCCTTACCCTCAATTCCGATCCCCAATTCCCCTTTCAAATTCCCTTAATTGTAATATGTATGTGTATCCCCATTTGTAAATAAACCCAACAATTATTTAAGATTCAGTTGTTCATCAGTAATTTAAGGCACCCCCAAATCAGAGCACATTCTACAGAAGTCTGGGCACGGTCCTCATAGGCTAAGCCAAAGAGTCAACCGATCTGGGGAGCTGCAACAATCGGAGGCTTGCTGGAAGTGGGAGGGATTAAGTGACGATAGCAGCATATAACCCATGATTGAGACTACACATCCCGTGTCCTGTACATCCACCTCCTGCCAGGAGGAATGAGAGGCCCATGTCAGCAGGAATGAGGAGGACATTGGAGGATTGATTAGCAGCGAGTCCTCCTCAGGCCTCCACCATGGACACATCCCTAAATTCAATGATGAAGTAAACTATTTCCTGTCCGTTGTCAGGGAGTTCTCGGAGTTTCCTCAAATAATATCCGAAGCCGACAACTCCGGACAGACAGAAGAACAGTCACTACAAAGTAATGAACGTAGACAATCTGCGACCAGGGACCAGGCTGGGCCATGTCCTTAGGTTGTGAGCTCCTTGAGGGCGGGGACTGATGTGAATGTGCGTTATGTAAAGTGCTGCGTAAACTGTCGGCGCTCTATAAATAATAAATCCATTTCCACCATTCAATTGTCTTCAGAAGACCTTAGACACGGGAACACCTGAGGCATTGGAAGGCAGCGGGTGGGAGGACCCATCCATCAATCTTTCAGAGGATACCTTTGGCCTGAGGTGATTGGAGTTGGGCCTTCTAGAACACACGATGAATGGACGGACTTTTCCTGCAGAAGAACGTTTTATTTTTAGGACAGAGACGTTGTACAAACATAGGACTTGGGTTGTCTACGTTTAGGTATCATTGCCACCGAATACGTCCACATTGTGCAGATAAAAATACAGAAAATATTATTGAATGGCAGCCAAACATTTATCAATATACCGAAAGTCTAAATCAACCTAAAAGGTCCCTTAACAGGACCACAGGAGGGGCCACGTCTGACCTTCTCCATGGTCTCACTTTCTAAATATTGGATTCAATGATATGGCTTTATGAAGGGGTGTCCATGAACATCCTGTGTGCCCCTCCGACTCCCAAATCTCATGATCCCATTTCATCCAATCTACCCCCCTCCCCACCCCCCACATGCTGCAACCAGACCAGAATCTTACCACTTTGAGTTCCGGCACCGAGCGGCTCAGAGTCCATTCCTGGCTGTTCACAAAGGAATCTGAAAGACAAAAAGATTTGTTATATGTAAGAGACCATCAGCGGCGTCCTGGAGACCCCAATATAACCCTATCAAGACCAGGAGCTGTCCCGGGAGACCCCAATATAACCCTATCAAAGCCTGGAGCTGTCCCTGGAGACCGCAATACAACCCTATCAAAGCCAGGAGCTGTCCCTGGAGACCCCAATACAACCCTATCAAAGCCTGGAGCTGTCCCTGGAGACCGCAATACAACCCTATCAAAGCCAGGAGCTGTCCCTGGAGACCCCAATACAACCCTATCAAAGCCTGGAGCTGTCCCTGGAGACCGCAATACAACCCTATCAAAGCCAGGAGCTGTCCCTGGAGACCCCAATACAACCCTATCAAAGCCTGGAGCTGTCCCTGGAGACCGCAATACAACCCTATCAAAGCCAGGAGCTGTCCCTGGAGACCCCAATACAACCCTATCAAAGCCTGGAGCTGTCCCTGGAGACCGCAATACAACCCTATCAAAGCCAGGAGCTGTCCCTGGAGACCCCAATACAACCCTATCAAAGCCTGGAGCTGTCCCTGGAGACCGCAATACAACCCTATCAAAGCCAGGAGCTGTCCCTGGAGACCCCAATACAACCCTATCAAAGCCTGGAGCTGTCCCTGGAGACCGCAATACAACCCTATCAAAGCCAGGAGCTGTCCCTGGAGACCCCAATACAACCCTATCAAAGCCTGGAGCTGTCCCTGGAGACCGCAATACAACCCTATCAAAGCCAGGAGCTGTCCCTGGAGACCCCAATACAACCCTATCAAAGCCTGGAGCTGTCCCTGGAGACCGCAATACAACCCTATCAAAGCCAGGAGCTGTCCCTGGAGACCCCAATACAACCCTATCAAAGCCTGGAGCTGTCCCTGGAGACCGCAATACAACCCTATCAAAGCCAGGAGCTGTCCCTGGAGACCCCAATACAACCCTATCAAAGCCTGGAGCTGTCCCTGGAGACCGCAATACAACCCTATCAAAGCCAGGAGCTGTCCCTGGAGACCCCAATACAACCCTATCAAAGCCTGGAGCTGTCCCTGGAGACCGCAATACAACCCTATCAAAGCCAGGAGCTGTCCCTGGAGACCCCAATACAACCCTATCAAAGCCTGGAGCTGTCCCTGGAGACCGCAATACAACCCTATCAAAGCCAGGAGCTGTCCCTGGAGACCCCAATACAACCCTATCAAAGCCTGGAGCTGTCCCTGGAGACCGCAATACAACCCTATCAAAGCCAGGAGCTGTCCCTGGAGACCCCAATACAACCCTATCAAAGCCTGGAGCTGTCCCTGGAGACCGCAATACAACCCTATCAAAGCCAGGAGCTGTCCCTGGAGACCCCAATACAACCCTATCAAAGCCTGGAGCTGTCCCTGGAGACCGCAATACAACCCTATCAAAGCCAGGAGCTGTCCCTGGAGACCCCAATACAACCCTATCAAAGCCTGGAGCTGTCCCTGGAGACCGCAATACAACCCTATCAAAGCCAGGAGCTGTCCCTGGAGACCCCAATACAACCCTATCAAAGCCTGGAGCTGTCCCTGGAGACCGCAATACAACCCTATCAAAGCCAGGAGCTGTCCCTGGAGACCCCAATACAACCCTATCAAAGCCTGGAGCTGTCCCTGGAGACCGCAATACAACCCTATCAAAGCCAGGAGCTGTCCCTGGAGACCCCAATACAACCCTATCAAAGCCTGGAGCTGTCCCTGGAGACCGCAATACAACCCTATCAAAGCCAGGAGCTGTCCCTGGAGACCCCAATACAACCCTATCAAAGCCTGGAGCTGTCCCTGGAGACCGCAATACAACCCTATCAAAGCCAGGAGCTGTCCCTGGAGACCCCAATACAACCCTATCAAAGCCTGGAGCTGTCCCTGGAGACCGCAATACAACCCTATCAAAGCCAGGAGCTGTCCCTGGAGACCCCAATACAACCCTATCAAAGCCTGGAGCTGTCCCTGGAGACCGCAATACAACCCTATCAAAGCCAGGAGCTGTCCCTGGAGACCCCAATATAACCCTATCAAGGCCAGGAGCTGTCCCTGGAGACCCCAATACAACCATATCAAAGCCTGGAGCTGTCCCTGGAGACCCCAATATAACCCTATCAAGACCAGGAGCTGTCCCTGGAGACCCCAATATAACCCTATCTAGACCAGGAGCTGTCCCTGGAGACCCCAATATAACCCTATCAAAGCCTGGAGCTGTCCCTGGAGACCCCAATACAACCCTATCAAAGCCTGGAGCTGTCCCTGGAGACCCCAATATAACCCTATCAAGACCAGGAGCTGTCCCTGGAGACCCCAATATAACCCTATCTAGACCAGGAGCTGTCCCTGGAGACCCCAATATAACCCTATCAAAGCCTGGAGCTGTCCCTGGAGACCCCAATACAACCCCATCAAGACCAGAAGCTGTCCCTGGAGACCCCAATATAACCCTATCTAGACCCGGAGCTGTCCCTGGAGACCCCAATACAACCCTATCAAGACCAGGAGCTGTCCCGGGAGACCCCAATATAACCCTATAAAAGCCTGGAGCTGTCCCTGGAGACCCCAATACAACCCTATCAAAGCCTGGAGCTGTCCCTGGAGACTTCAATACAACCCTATCAAAGCCAGGAGCTGTCCCTGGAGACCCCAATACAACCCTATCAAAGCCAGGAGCTGTCCCTGGAGACCCCAATACAACCTGAACAATCCCCGGAGCCGTCTCTGTTGTGCATTTCCTCAGTCATCATGGCTTTCTAGGCCCCTGTAGGCGAGTCCCCCATCCTGCTGGTACTGGAAGACCACCCTTACTTCCTGTTCATCCTCTCCGGCCCCCTCCACTCTCTTTATCTTTGTGTAGAATGGTAAATTGTTGTGTTTCTAGAGACTCCTGAACTCGACTTACCTCAGGAAAGTGTCACCATCTACATCCTCACCAGCCAACCAGTCAGGTCAGAAAGAAGGGACCTGCCATTGTTAAGGCAATCAGAGGTCACCTGTAACACTGACCTGACAAACCTGTCTCCCAGCTCCTGAGTGTGCAGTGTGTCATCTCAGGCCACGGACACGCATGACCGGTCCTAACACTGCCACCGAGGACTTGTATGTAAAATGAAATAAGAGGTAACAAAAACTGTTCATTAAACATATTTATAAAGTAGACATTCCGGTTACTTCATCACCCCGTTATGACAGGTTCTCTTCAAACCCTCACTGAGCTGTGAGAAGGTGCAAGGAAGGAGAAGCCGATTCTTCTCACTGACTGACGAGGGCCTTGACTCTATGGTATATGTCAGCACTATATAAACAGGCATGTCACACAACGTCCGCCCCGTGTGCTGGGAGCATGTGGGAAGGGATCATACAACCCACATACATGGTGCGGGGTCAGTCCTAGACGATGATCATTTCACCTCCAACATACAGACACCTGACAAGTGGAAGGATGGACGGCGGCCTACTACATGACAGTCATGGTGCTGTATGAACCTCCAGCAACCAACCAGCAGGTAGCGGTGACCAGGTAGAGGAGACCAGGTAGATGTCACCAGATAGAGGAGACCAGGAAGATGTCACCAGGAAGATGTCACCAGGAAGATGTCACCAGGTAGAGGAGACCAGGTAGATGTCACCAGATAGATGTCACCAGGTAGATGTCACCAGGTAGATGTCACCAGGAAGAGGAGACCAGGAAGAGGAGACCAGGAAGAGGAGACCAGGAAGATGTCGCAAGGTAGAGGAGACCAGGTAGATGTCACAAGGTAGAGGAGACCAGGTAGAGGACACCAGGTAGAGGTCACCAGGTAGAGGACACCAGATAGATGAGAGCAGGTAAATGTCACCAGGTAGGTGGCACCGGGTAGAGGTGACGAGGTAGATGCCACCAGATAGATGAGACCAGGTAGATGAGAGCAGGTAGATGTCACCAGGTAGATTACACCAGATAGATGAGACCAGGTACAGGAGACCAGGTAGAGGACACCAGGTAGAGGACACCAGGTAGAGGACACCAGGTAGATGAGACCAGGTAGGTGGCACCAGGTACAGGAGACCAGGTAGAGGACACCAGGTAGAGGAGACCAGGTAGATGTCACAAGGTAGAGGAGACCAGGTAGAGGTGACCAGAAAAAGGGGAGCAGGTAAATGTCACCAGGTAGAGGTCACCAGGTAGAGGACACCAGGTAGAGGACACCAGGTAGAGGACACCAGGTAGATGAGACCAGGTAGATGAGACCAGGTAGGTGACACCAGGTACAGGAGACCAGGTAGATGACACCAGATAGTGGAGACCAGGTAGGTGGCACCAGGTAGAGGTGATGGACATTTGACGACCAGGAAGCATGTTCGGTATGGCCCCGGCACTTCTATAAGACATTCAGCACAGAACACGCAACACCCCCCACAGCCAGATCCAGACCAGATCTGCCAACTTACCCAGAAGGCCTCTGTTTCCTGTGCACGATACCAGCACCGGCTCAGCTGCTTTGCCGCAGTCACTGCTGTGCCGGCCATCCCCGGTGGCGTACTCCTTCTTGCGGAAAGGACTGGTAAGTATCCTCCAAAAACTTTGCCTCCCCTCCTTGTGGTCTGCGGCCGGAGCCTCCGCAGCCCGCAGATCTTTCCGCGATGACGCCGCGCGCAACGAATAAGAATCGTCTTCACCGCGACTCCGCAGCCGGCCGTCGCAGGTATCGGCCTCCTTCCCGGCCTCCGCGGCACGGCGCAGTCTGAAGCTGAAACTCTTCCGTAGGGATGAGGAGAGGTTCTTCTTCTGCTCCGGTGTTCTGCCCCCAAATACGTTCCACCGCTGACTGCTAAAGATGGAGGAACCGCGCAGGAAGCCGGAGCTGCGGCTGAACTCCCTCCTGGAGAACGTTGCACCGTGACCGCCACTCAGCCGGTTTATATCCAAGACGCTCATACTGAGCGGCCGATGGGACCTGGTCCCATTACATGGGGGGCCGTCCTGGGCAAGGAAGCCTCCGGAAGGCTCACGCTTCCGCCCCGACCGCTGCTTCAGGAGGTCCAGAAGTCCCCCGAGGGAGGTTGGACCTCCAGTGTCGGCCTTGGTGCCGGGTACTCCGTTCCCCACCGAGCAGAGGCTTTTGGGTCTCTGTTTCTGATGCTTGGCGGCATGGACGGCGGCCTGGACGGCCCGGCTGACTGATTGCTCGGCTGCATTCCTCGTCGGCTGCGTGCACGGCTCCATGTTTTCCAAGGAACAAACATGCCTCAGCTCCGTGCTTCTGTACATGCTCATAGCGTGCTCCACCGAGGGCAAGGAGCATGATCCCGGCACCGCCGGAGGCTTCCCTGGACCTCCACAGACCAGCCGAGAGCCATGACAGGACGGGGAGGAGAAGGCAACGCTCGGAGCTGACACCAGACGACAGGGAGTGGAGACACGCCTCAGATTCTCTACACGGCTGCTGCCTGCATGTCCCAACACGTATGACAATAACATGTTCAGCAGGGAGAGGCCAGAGCGACGCAGAGTACTGAAACCATCCAAACCTATCACACAGCCTGGCACAGGGGACATTCACCAGGCAATGGACACCCCCCCCCCCACGAACCCAAG
>NW_017310186.1:0-1727 GCF_000935625.1 Nanorana parkeri
CCATTAGAGGGCGGAGCCAACCCAATACTGAACCCTACGAAGACTGGGGGGACATTAGAGTGCGGAGCCAACCCAATACTGATCACTACGGACTAAGACTGGGGGGCCATTAGAGGGCGGAGCCAACCCAATACTAAACCATACGGACTAAGACTGGGGGGCCATTAGAGTTCATGTGCGTGTAAAGGCGTCCCGATACTTTTGGTAATATAGTGTATGTGGGGGAGGGGAAGACCTCTTCTATGCTGGGGTGCATTGTGGGACTTGTTCTACAGTGGGAGGTGTATGAAGTGTCTGTCTGGCAACTGGGTGCGCTCCACATGTTCCCATGTATGTACGGTCAGGAATGCGTACCGCCAGCAGACTCCCCTCCCCCGTCCAGTGTAATTGCGGCACGTATTGGAATTCTATGTATAGGAGCGCCGCGCTGATTGGACTCTTGTACAGGATTGGTGGAGTGGAAGCTGCCGGCACCGGTGAATATACATAATTGGGGAACGTGTCACAGACAAACGAGCGACCAGCGCGGCTTCCGGACGTCTTCTACAGCGCCGGTTCCCCGGCCTGGGCGAGAGGACAGATCTGCTGGTTCTACAGCCCGACCCAGAATACGGAAACACAAAAAAATGTCTTTATTTGGCTAAAAACAAACAGGAAGTGGGGACGAGCGTAACAGACGTGTAAGACCTGCACACAACACGCGTGACCGATGGACCCAGACAATCCAACACACAGATCACATGTATAAGAAGCAAAAGGATAAGATGAGTCCGCAGGAAGATTGTGCCGCTGCCACCAGAGAAGATGGAGGAATGCTTCTCCAACATCTGAGCCGGGAGACCTCGGGACAACCATGACACCAGAAGGCGGAGAGCAGAATACACGTCACGGGGGAAGCTCCTCCCACAGCGCTGGTCCCATCACAGCCGCGTCTCTACACACGGAAAGGTTACGGGAGGGAAAGGCGAATGAAGCCGTTGTGTATTGTCTGCTCCTTGTTTAGTCCCAGCCGCCGGCCTCTAATGACTGGACACCATGGCCACAGCCCAGTCCTTGATGGCCAACGTGGTGTTCTGGACGAATGTCCATGAAGATTGGGTGACGGTGGTTAGGTGGTCCCGTGTGCAGTCCCACGTCACCTTCCCGCTGCCAAGACACCAAAGTCAATCATTAGCCACACGATATAAAAACAAAAGGTAGAGGGAGGTCTGGAAGCGCGCCGAGCTCGGAGTGTTTTATGAAGCCGCCCCGTATGCAGAAAGATTTCATATGAGAATGGATCTCTTCTCCTACATGCGCTCTCCGCATAGAAACGCACGCAGTGTAAACGCACTTACTTGCAGGAATCAACGTATCGCTGCCACGCGCTCTGTAGGGCGGCCATGCAATACGCAGTGGCGGGCACAAGGTACGTGTGATAGAGGAAGAGCAGCAACTCCTGCAGGTACGCTATATACTGGTAGACGGACTCCGGGATTTGGGCTTGTACCTAGAAGGAAAAGATGGAGGATTAGTAACAATGCAGCTTAAAGTGACTCGCACCATTCTACTTCCTGTCCCACCTAAGAGGACCTGTCTACAGAGCTTGTTCCAAGTCATTTATTGCTCCCTACCATCCCAGATCTCCAACTATAGAGCAGCTGTGACAACTCTGCACATATCATATCAACATCCTTCACCGTGCCTCCCCCCCCCCCCCCCCCGCCTCCTTTCACCTTGTGCCGGAC
>NW_017310186.1:2645-5104 GCF_000935625.1 Nanorana parkeri
TACTCTTCTCCTGACCTCTACACCTTCCTGACTCCACCCACCAGCGGGACATCCCATCGTCCAACATAACCCTCCATTAGGGCAGACAATACTCTTCTCCTGACCTCTACACCTTCCTGACTCCACCCACCACCGGGACATCCCATCGTCCAACATAACCCTCCATTAGGGCAGACAATACTCTTCTCCTGACCTCTACACCTTCCTGACTCCACCCACCACCGGGACATCCCATCGCCCAACATAACCCTCCATTAGGGCAGACAATACACTTCTCCTGACCTCTACACCTTCCTGACTCCACCCACCACCGGACATCCCATCGTCCAACATAACCCTCCATTAGGGCAGACAATACTCTTCTCCTGACCTCTACACCTTCCTGACTCCACCCACCAGCACCGGGACATCCCATCGCCCAACATAACCCTCCATTAGGGCAGACAATACACTTCTCCTGACCTCTACACCTTCCTGACTCCACCCACCACCGGACATCCCATCGTCCAACATAACCCTCCATTAGGGCAGACAATACTCTTCTCCTGACCTCTACACCTTCCTGACTCCACCCACCAGCACCGGGACATCCCATCGCCCAACATAACCCTCCATTAGGGCAGACCATACTCTTCTCCTGACCTCTACACCTTCCCGACTCCACCCACCACCGGGATATCACTCACTCTCCCACATGACCCTCCATAAAGTAGAAAGTCCTCTGCTTTCTGATTCCACCCCCCTTAGAAATCTCCCACCCATCTATCCATCATCCTCATGACATTCTCTCAGGCTTTAGTAGTCAATCTGCGTCTATGAAGAGTAACTCTGAAAAACGTTAGAGAGACTCTACAAAACATTTTCCTTTCTAGAATTGGCTAAAAAAGTGTTTTTTTTCCCTTAAATAATCCCGTCCAGGTCAGTATTGTAGACGGAAGGCGGCACGAGGCCTCCTAAGATATCTGCACAACTTACCCACTGAATGAAGCCGGGCAGGTTGTCCTTTATGTAAGTGAAACACTTTGTAAGATTCTTAGCAATGTAGACGGCGCCGTCGCAGCTTTTCTCCCATAACACTTCCAGTCCTGGACCCAACACCTCCACCGCCTGGGCATAATACACGGGGACATTCCTCTCCAACCAGCTGCGTGACCAGGGCAGAAAACAACGACAAGAAGACAACAAGGTCAACTTTGTGTGACACACCAATCATAGTATTAGAAGGACCAGTGTGGACGGTCTGTGGGGATGTAAAAACAACTTGAACAGATCAAGCCCCCCGGTTTGGAGGAGGCGGCCAAGCGACCAGGTCGGGAGGAGGCGGCCAAGCGGCCAGGTCGGGAGGAGGAGGCCAAGCGTCCAGGTCGGGAGGAGGAGGCCAAGCGTCCAGGTCGGGAGGAGGAGGCCAAGCGTCCAGGTCGGGAGGAGGAGGCCAAGCGTCCAGGTCGGGAGGAGGAGGCCAAGCGTCCAGGTCGGGAGGAGGAGGCCAAGCGTCCAGGTCGGGAGGAGGAGGCCAAGCGTCCAGGTCGGGAGGAGGAGGCCAAGCGTCCAGGTCGGGAGGAGGAGGCCAAGCGTCCAGGTCGGGAGGAGGAGGCCAAGCGTCCAGGTCGGGAGGAGGAGGCCAAGCGTCCAGGTCGGGAGGAGGAGGCCAAGCGTCCAGGTCGGGAGGAGGAGGCCAAGCGTCCAGGTCGGGAGGAGGAGGCCAAGCGTCCAGGTCGGGAGGAGGAGGCCAAGCGTCCAGGTCGGGAGGAGGAGGCCAAGCGTCCAGGTCGGGAGGAGGAGGCCAAGCGTCCAGGTCGGGAGGAGGAGGCCAAGCGTCCAGGTCGGGAGGAGGAGGCCAAGCGTCCAGGTCGGGAGGAGGAGGCCAAGCGTCCAGGTCGGGAGGAGGAGGCCAAGCGTCCAGGTCGGGAGGAGGAGGCCAAGCGTCCAGGTCGGGAGGAGGAGGCCAAGCGTCCAGGTCGGGAGGAGGAGGCCAAGCGTCCAGGTCGGGAGGAGGAGGCCAAGCGTCCAGGTCGGGAGGAGGAGGCCAAGCGTCCAGGTCGGGAGGAGGAGGCCAGCGCCCAGGTCAGGTGCACCCATCAATGAATAGTGAATTAGAATGTCATAAGCATGGTCATCTAAACAAACCAAAGTGGGCTGACGCGGGGCCTGAGGAGGAAGTTCCGTGTACCCACCTGTGCCCATGCTGGGCATAATGCGACACTTTGCTCCATGCTTGCTGTGATGCCGACAACACACCCGTCTGCTGCAGAATTCTCATCGATGAAGAAGCTGCAACCAGAAGAAGACCGGCGTTAGTACCAGCAAGCTGTGAGAACATAAATGGTCAGGAAACCTTTCATGGAACCCCTGGAGATATCTCCTGAGGTTGCTGGAGGATCCGTGGGCCGTGATAGATTGATCTCTCTCCTACACCGACCACCAAGGTAAGGGGCCCTTCCTGTGCTGACCACCAATGT
>NW_017310186.1:5459-7978 GCF_000935625.1 Nanorana parkeri
TACATTCGGGGGGTGGGGTGGGGCGGGGTTGTGAAGATGTTCACCTGAAATATCGGTACGCCGGCATTACGACGCTCCATAGGTGTATGATAGGTGAGCCATTCATCAGCAGCATGGAGGGCAAATCCCAATGAAACCTCAGACAGATAAAGCCCATCCCCCGAGGTTCCAACTCCTCCCATCGTGAATATAAAAGGAGTGGCATTGATTGCGCAAACTGACCTTGAATGGAGCCACTTGTCCGGACATCGTGGATGAGAAAACCGGAGAAGAAGACGAGCGCTATGAGGCCGAGCCGGAACCAGGGGAACCCTCGGCTCTTCATCTTCTGGAGCAGGGCCTGGAGAGGAGGAGGAAGACAGAAGACCATCATTGCAGAAACTAACAGTACAACCTGAGGCTGTGATTGTCACCATAGAGGTATAGGGGGCCCTCAAACATTGCCCCTGATGTCTCCAAAAGGGCCACACAATGTTCAGCATGTTGAGGTCTATATGGGATACTAGAAGGTGATGGTCACAGACTGGGGGGGCGCGATACATTTCCTTCTCGTCTATTGAGGAACACAGGAAGACTGTCCTTTGGGACATCCAGAAGCCCTCTAACCGAGGGGCGGACAACCTGAACCCCAGAACCTGGGGACTGCCGGCAGCTCAGGGGTCACCTGACACACCAAGCTGGGATCTGATGAGGCAGAGCTGAAGAGGTCTACCCTCCTAGGACACCAGCAAAAAAAACCTGTGCATGCTGGGAGTAGGCGGGGTCATACTGGATGGATTAGTTTTATTTGCTGGTGTCCAATCCTTCTGTAGGCGGCAGTATAACCCGAAGGTTAAAGACGTCCTGTCCCCCGATGGACAATAAAGTGGAGTTCCCGTCACAGACCTGCACTGCACACATCATTGGGGCGGCCATTATTCTCTATACTCGCGCTGACCCACACTGCCCCCTGTGGGCCGATTAGTCATGTGATGCTGGATAATTCCATCGCGTCCTGGAGACTCAGGGAAGGTATTTCCGGATCTCAGAACATTCCACACTCCCCATCCCAGATCAATGTCAGCTTTGGATGGAGCCGAGCAGTAAAATCGGCGACACCGAGCAATGCCAGTGTGCCTCAGCAGTGGGGCGGAGCCACGCGACATCATAGATTTCCAAACCCATAGGAGGACACGTACCTGGCACGCCGACTTGCACACCTCAATGTCCTTGGCGTGTGAATCCTTGGCCGAGAACTCCTCATTGGTCACACAGAACGACTGGACCGTCTCCCGCACGGCCTTCCTCATCTGAAAGATACAGAACCGGAGACGTCACCCGCCGCTGGCCCCAGAATACGGGTTAGATGAAGCCCCTCCCACCTGAAATCTGTACATTAAATCTCTCCCTTTATGCTGCTGAATAATGGCGCCACGTCCCAAGACCGGTGGCCACCATGTTCACTCCTTCCCTGGCCACCATGTCACTTCCTGTGTACATCCCTGTCGCTCGCTGCGGTGGGAGGAGCCTCAGTCACATGGCCTGCTAGCAAAATGTAGCTGGACCGAGTCTAGGAGACTTCTGGTCCCAGGCGTACCTGCTTGATTGACAGCTCAGGACACTCCCGCCCATTGCCCCTCCCCCTTTATGCTGCTGTATAATGGCGCCACGTTCCGGGACCGATGGCCACCATGTTCACTCCTTCCCTGGCCACCATGTCACTTCCTGTGTACATCCCTGTCGCTCGCTGCGGTGGGAGGAGCCTCAGTCACATGGTCTGCTAGCAAAATGTAGCTGGACCGAGTCTAGGAGACTTCCGGTCCCAGGCCTACCTGCTTGATTGACAGCTCAGGACACTCCAGCCCATTGCCCCTCCCCCTTTTAATTAAGCTCATGTCCAATACCGTTACAATTCCTGTGACCCTGACAGGAAGTGACATCAGCAGGGAGGAAAAGGAAAGTACTCCTATTAGAATACAGGTGGAAGAACTTACTGGTTTGGAGGTCGTGTCCCAGGCAGGAACAAGGTGCTGCAGGAGCAAACTGCAAGAGAAGGAACAGATATCACAGCCGGGAGGGAGACCAGGACCATGTATACTCCACACTGGACTCATCTCTATATACACTCCTCAATGGTCACAACGCTTTGTACAAGGACGGCTACAAACCCAGGTATTACCTTGTGAAAGTGACATCACTGTGCAGGGAGATGAGCCGTGGGAGGGGCCCAGCAGACCGCTTCTCGGCCTTTTGGCTAAGATCAAGTGTAGTATCTGTCCTCATCAGTGGCGGGAGGGGAAAGGAGCCGCTGTGCTGGCTTCGGCCTGAGTACCTGGCCTGGTGATGGGGGTTCCTTAAAGGCCCGGCGAAGGGGACGGAACCGAATGAGTGGGGGGTCGGGAGTACTCCTCCGGATCGGGTTCTGGCAGGGCCCAGTACCTCCTGATTTGAGCGGTCTTGTCTGGTCATGGGCTGGGAAGGCATGAAGCCTGTGGTGCTGTGCCCCCTGGGAGAGGGGGGGGGAGGGCGAGGGGCAGAGA
>NW_017310186.1:8050-8360 GCF_000935625.1 Nanorana parkeri
AACAATGCTCATTGCCCGGCTCTCTACGGCCTCAATGCTGATCCAGAAGAAGATCACATGACAGGAAACGGACACAGGACCCAACATTGGACATTGTGACATCAGAGTCCTTTATGACGCCTCCATACAGGAACCTTTCATAGACAATCACGTGAGATAAGGAGAGAAGACATCACAGCCGCAATTACCTAGACTGCGGGAGATGTTTAGTGTAAAGCTGCCGCCACACGCTGAAGCTGAGAGCGTCCACGTTCAGACATTCATAGAGACTGAGAAGAAGCTGAAAGACAACAAGAGGACCTGTCACATA
>NW_017310186.1:8840-10790 GCF_000935625.1 Nanorana parkeri
CCCCCACAGTCACATCAGTCTCTGTACAGAGGAGCTTACACTCTAATGTCCCCTCCCCCCCACAGTCACATCAGTCTCTGTACAGAGGAGCTTACACTCTAATGTCCCCTCCCCCCCACAGTCACATCAGTCTCTGTACAGAGGAGCTTACACTCTAATGCTCCCTGTATTCTGTATTGGGTGGGCGGGTCTCACCTCTTTCCTCATGGTGGGCGGGCAGTTGGGCGTGGCTCTGGACAGGAAGGAGGGGAAGTAGGTGTGGAGGGTGTTCTCCGGTGTTGCTCCGAATGCCAGAACCTTCAGCCGGGGGTAGAGGTCTCTCAGCTGCTCCTGCTGGCTATAACCACACCGGATTCATTTCATATTAAATGATAAACGCACAATGCGCAACGCGCAACGCAGGTGTACGACCGGCCGAACGCGGCCGCAGCCTGAGCCGAGACGTCTGTCCTTTGTGGTGTGGAAGCAGTGGTCTCTCTGCAGAGGTCCAGCGCACCCGCCGACAGCTTTGTAATCACCGCAGCCCACGCTTCCTGCCAATGTTATACTTCTGATGTAGCGAGGGGTGGGACTCCTGCAGAGAGACCACTGCTTCCCAGTCCAGCACCCTCATTATACATGCACCGGGGGGGGGATCTAAGGCAGTTCTGCCCGTGCACCAAACGCGTGCGCCGTCGCTATACACATGGGGGGAGGGGCATTGCAGCGGCAAGGAAGTACGCTACACTAGGTGATGATGTCACTGCGTCCAAGATGCATGGTCACATGATGGGGCGGAGTCACAAACAATAGGGCTTCATGCAGGTATAAAGAAGTGATTGGCAGCAGTGGTTGAGATTTCATTGATCATGTGACACGTCTGCATGATCCCGCCCTCTAGCAGAGGTCAGTCAGCGGGGTGACAGCGTGTACACACGTCTGCATGGTCACGCCCTCTGAGGTCAGCGGGGTGACAACGTGGGAATGTGAGCTCCGTACCTGGCAGTCAGCGAGTTATTTGGCATGAAGGCAAAGTCCAGGAGGGGGAAGAAGTCCTTCGGACCGATCAACCCGAAACCCTTAGTCAGGTTGGAGTGCATCCTGCAAGACAAAACCAGAGCACATGAGGGGTCTGAGCACACGAGGGGGTCCCAGCACACGAGGGGGTCCCAGCACACGAGGGGGTCCCAGCACACGAGGGGGTCCCAGCACACGAGGGGTCCGAGTGTTGTGGACATGTTACTAGGATGTGTTTTTAGTGTAATATTGTCATCATGTCTCTGTGTCTGAAGGTGGACAAAGGGGAGGCCTAGACGTACCCGCCATAGAGGTGGACAAAGGGGAGGCCTAGACGTACCCGCCATAGAGGTGGACAAAGGGGAGGCCTAGACGTACCCGCCATAGAGGTGGACAAAGGGGAGGCCTAGACGTACCCGCCATAGAGGTGGACAAAGGGGAGGCCTAGACGTACCCGCCATAGAGGTGGACAAAGGGGAGGCCTAGACGTACCCGCCATAGAGGTGGACAAAGGGGAGGCCTAGACGTACCCGCCATAGAGGTGGACAAAGGGGAGGCCTAGACGTACCCGCCATAGAGGTGGACAAAGGGGAGGCCTAGACGTACCCGCCATAGAGGTGGACAAAGGGGAGGCCTAGACGTACCCGCCATAGAGGTGGACAAAGGGGAGGCCTAGACGTACCCGCCATAGAGGTGGACAAAGGGGAGGCCTAGACGTACCCGCCATAGAGGTGGACAAAGGGGAGGCCTAGACGTACCCGCCATAGAGGTGGACAAAGGTGAGGCCTAGACGTACCCGCCATAGAGGTGGACAAAGGGGAGGACTAGACAACCTCTCCTGCGTCAACAGAGGAGCATGCTCTCACTTCCCATGTATCAGTGTGTTCAGTGCAGAGAGGACAGATCACACCCCGTACACCGGATCCAATCGGGGGGGGCGGGGGTTAGGGTTAG
>NW_017310186.1:11453-11790 GCF_000935625.1 Nanorana parkeri
TTAGACAACCCGGGGGGGAGGAGCGCCAGGAAACTACAGCGCCACCCTCAGGCTGAATATACAACTACAGCGCCACCCTCAGGCTGAATATACAACTACAGCGCCACCCTCAGGCTGAATATACAACTACAGCATCTCCACATCCAGGTTAGTGACAGACAAGAGTCCTGGTCATAAAATACTCGGTATGCACATCAGCTCCCATCCCCCGGGGTGACCTCTGAGCAGTGGTGTGGAGTCCTTATTGCTTCCACAAGATTATTTCCCTTCCCCCACCCCACATATAAAACCACAGAGAGACCAGCATGAGGGGCCACATATTGTTCCTGCACAACCG
>NW_017310186.1:11837-12679 GCF_000935625.1 Nanorana parkeri
GGGGGGGGGGGTCAAACACACAGGAAACCACCCACCTTTCAGGCCCTCCGTCAGGTCGGCATACCCGGTCTGGCCCACGGCCCACATGATGGTCAGACATTTGGCCGGCTTGTGTTGCTGGGCGCGGAGCATATCCAGGTACTGCGGGAGAGAGAGAAGCTGAGTCCCTGTCTCTGGGAGGAGGGGAAGACTATTCACATCAATCTACTAAAATCTACAGGGGGGGGGAACTAGGGCTCAGTTATAGGATGCATCATGAGTGCGAATCCTTCCGGGGTCACACACACAATTCTACGTATCGGCTGATCTCAGCAGTGGAGGCACCCGGAGAGGTAGACGTCATAAGGCTCCTCCCCCCGAATAATGACCCGCCCACTCCGGGACAGTATTCACCATCATAGAAGGTCCCACCACATGCAGACCCCACCGGCCTCGGACCCTTCCCTGCTCCCCTTATAATACACAAGGAACGTATACTTCTAGATTTAGGTTTGGGGGGTCTAGTCCTCCGGCCGGAATGTATAGATTTGTGTCTGATGATTGGCGATTGCAGCTATGAGGGTGGAGTCATTTCGGGGTACTTAGGGGCAGATTGGATACTCACCTTCTTCAGGTCCAGGGTCACAGCTTTGGGCTTATCCAGCAGAACGGCCTGGATGCAGATCCGATATCCGTGAACAGATTCCAAAGCTGAAACAGAGAACATGAGAGGTCAGAGGAGACATTTAATCACGCAGAGTCCCAAGAGGAGGAGGAGCCTCCCGGGGCCACAATCCACGGCGGTGACCAGGAGGAGCCTCCCGGGGGCCACAATCCACGGCGGTGTCCAGGAGGAGGAGCCT
>NW_017310186.1:14109-14958 GCF_000935625.1 Nanorana parkeri
TAAAATCTACAGGGGGGGGGGCGGCTAGGGCTCAGTTATAGGATGCATCATGAGTGCGAATCCTTCCGGGGTCACACACACAATTCTACGTATCGGCTGATCTCAGCAGTGGAGGCACCCGGAGAGGTAGACGTCATAAGGCTCCTCCCCCCGAATAATGACCCGCCCACTCCGGGACAGTATTCACCATCATAGAAGGTCCCACCACATGCAGACCCCACCGGCCTCGGACCCTTCCCTGCTCCCCTTATAATACACAAGGAACGTATACTTCTAGATTTAGGTTTGGGGGGTCTAGTCCTCCGGCCGGAATGTATAGATTTGTGTCTGATGATTGGCGATTGCAGCTATGAGGGTGGAGTCATTTCGGGGTACTTAGGGGCAGATTGGATACTCACCTTCTTCAGGTCCAGGGTCACAGCTTTGGGCTTATCCAGCAGAACGGCCTGGATGCAGATCCGATATCCGTGAACAGATTCCAAAGCTGAAACAGAGAACATGAGAGGTCAGAGGAGACATTTAATCACGCAGAGTCCCAAGAGGAGGAGGAGCCTCCCGGGGCCACAATCCACGGCGGTGACCAGGAGGAGGAGCCTCCCGGGACCACAATCCACGGCGCTGACCAGGAGGAAAGGATCACATCCAAAGCCACCCAATGAAGCTGCGCATGCCGGTACCTGAGGATTTGTCCAGCTCCTCCAACATCAACCGGATACAATTATCCACCATCAGGTCCAGTACGGAGGCGGCTCTGGAGAGCACCGATCTGATGACGCCCCTCAGCTCCCTGCTGACCAGACAGTACGGGTAATCTGAGAGGAGAGAGCTCATTATAGACCAGGCCCCAAG
>NW_017310186.1:15004-15250 GCF_000935625.1 Nanorana parkeri
TTGGGGGGGGAGAGGGAGGTGGGGTCTGGGTGACGCCTCCTTCCATATTAACATACAATATCTTATCGTCATCTCAGGGCTGCTGATCTCCTCCAGTCTCTTACACATACTTGGCCTGGACCGGCTTCCTGGCATCGATGGACGACGCGTGTCAGCACGGCCGCCTGTAGCCTCCAGCAGGGGGGGAGAAGGAGCATTGCTGGAGGCTGTGCATGTAGACAGGAAGTGGCTGTCAGAGATCAGCAG
>NW_017310186.1:15383-17493 GCF_000935625.1 Nanorana parkeri
AGTTCATTGGACGCCGAGCCATGACAGAGTCCGGCCGCTCACCATGAGACTGCTGGAGGGACAGCGGCTCTTTCTTCTCCGTCTGCAGCTTAGAGTTCAGGTAGCTGGCCAGGTCCATGACCCAGATATGGGGGTTCTCCGGGAACACCCCCTGACTCTTCTCCATCTCCCGCTGGAGGTCCGAGAGGTCCAACTACAGCACAGAGGACCACACAATGATGAGGGTTATACTGCTTACATCGGAGGTCAGACAGAAGGGGAGGACGGAGGTCAGATAGAAGACTGAAGGGAAGGACGGAGGTCAGATAGAAGACTGGAGGGGAGGACGGAGGTCAGGTAGAAGAGTGAAGGGGAGGACAGAGGTCAGGTAGAAGAGTGAAGGGGAGGACGGAGGTCAGGTAGAAGAGGGAAGGGGAGGGCGGAGGTCACATAGAAGACTGAAGGGAAGGACGGAGGTCAGATAGGAGACTGGAGGGGAGGACGGAGGGCAGATAGAAGAGGGAAGGGGAGGGCGGAGGTCACATAGAAGACTGAAGGGAAGGACGGAGGTCAGATAGGAGACTGGAGGGGAGGACGGAGGGCAGATAGAAGAGGGAAGGGGAGGGCGGAGGTCACATAGAAGACTGAAGGGAAGGACGGAGGTCAGATAGGAGACTGGAGGGGAGGACGGAGGGCAGATAGAAGAGGGAAGGGGAGGGCGGAGGTCACATAGAAGACTGAAGGGAAGGACGGAGGTCAGATAGGAGACTGGAGGGGAGGACGGAGGGCAGATAGAAGAGGGAAGGGGAGGGCGGAGGTCACATAGAAGACTGAAGGGAAGGACGGAGGTCAGATAGGAGACTGGAGGGGAGGACGGAGGGCAGATAGAAGAGGGAAGGGGAGGGCGGAGGTCACATAGAAGACTGAAGGGAAGGACGGAGGTCAGATAGGAGACTGGAGGGGAGGACGGAGGGCAGATAGAAGAGGGAAGGGGAGGGCGGAGGTCACATAGAAGACTGAAGGGAAGGACGGAGGTCAGATAGGAGACTGGAGGGGAGGACGGAGGGCAGATAGAAGAGGGAAGGGGAGGGCGGAGGTCACATAGAAGACTGAAGGGAAGGACGGAGGTCAGATAGAAGACTGAAGGGGAGGACGGAGGTCAGATAGGAGACTGAAGGGACAGGAAGTGGGTTACTGGCAGGATCAGGGAAAGGAATGCAGCCTCCACATGTGAGGACAATGGGGGTGTCCCCATGTGATTGGGTGTACAGGGATGTGACCGGCCTTCATACTCACAGAGCGGAGGGCCTCCTCCAGGGTGGGGGACTTGCCCTGAGCCGAGGCCGCACTGCCCCCGGCGCTCTTCCTGGAACTCTTCCCGCTGCTCGGCTTCTTGCTCGGCTGGGGCTCGGAGACGCTCGGGGGAACCTGCTCCTTGTTCTGCTTCTTCATCATCATCTTCTCAAAGCCCAACTCGAAGACCGAGGACTGCACAGGGACTGCGAGGACAGAGGACAGACAGTGAGACCCCGCCCCCCGGGGGAGGGGAGGACGGCTTGGGACACCCTTTACCCCACATTACACAAGACGTCTGAGCTGACGAAAGAATGGAGGCCAAAGAGGAGAATCCCAAACCGGAGGACAGAGGACTGCAACATGTCATTCCGAATGTACTTCCACCTGGTACATACAGCCGGTACCTCTAGGTGGACCATGTAAGGTGACCATGTACATACAGCCGGTACCTCTAGGTGGGCCATGAAAGGTGACCTCAGGTCCATACAGCCGGTACCTCTAGGTGGGCCATGTAAGGTGGCCTCAGGTCCATACAGCCGGTACCTCTAGGTGGGCCATGTAAGGTGACCTCAGATCCATACAGCCGGTACCTCTAGGTGGACCATGTAAGGTGACCTCAGGTCCATACAGCCGGTACCTCTAGGTGGGCCATGTAAGGTGACCTCAGGTCCATACAGCCGGTACCTCTAGGTGGGCCATGAAAGGTGACCTCAGGTCCATACAGCCGGTACCTCTAGGTGGGCCATGTAAGGTGACCTCAGGTCCATACAGCCGGTACCTCTAGGTGGGCCATGTAAGGTGACCTCAGGTCCATACAGCCGGTACCTCTAGGTGG
>NW_017310186.1:17711-19828 GCF_000935625.1 Nanorana parkeri
GGGGTGGGCAGTACGGTGTGGGTAGTATGGTGCAGGGTGGGTAGGGCACATGTCAGTAACAGGGGTGTGAGGAATTCCTATCCCGACACCCGGGACATCCAGGCGAGTAGTTTTTTGTACATTTAGCCCGGCTCCGAACAAGCAGAGCTGAATGTACGTTGGGGTGGGGGGGGGCTGATCAGGTCACTTGTATGAAAGGAGCATCCTGTCCGGGGACCCCCTTGACCCCATTTTTGGGGTTACCCGCTACACTGGGGGACCCGTGACGCACATCAGCTCACCATAGAGCCCGTAGAGCAGAGGAAAGAACGTCGCCTGCTCTGTGTGATCAGTGAGAGTGGAGCGCTGTAATCACAATGTAATCACAGCGCCCCCCTATGTCCACCGCCAGCAACTGCATCTGTTCCATAAAGAGAACCGGTCACCTGCAAACTATCAAACCCCCCTCCGTGTGATAGGAATAAAAGTGGGGGGGGGTAAGTAAAACATAATAAAATATATAACATTGTGTTGTGGAAATTTTACTAGGATGTGTTTTTAGTGTATTGTAATGTTTTGTCAGTCTCTCAGTGTCTCGGTAAATAGACGCTGGGGGATTAATCCATTGGAGATTTCTTATGCGCAGCGGAGCTGTGTCTTCTTGGCGAATGTATGGACGCCGGCTGGGGCCCCCGTGCAATGCATGGATTTATTGGCTTGCGTGGATACATTTGTCTTGAACGCAGTATATGAAAGGAACGTGCGTTTGTTCTCTCTGGGGCGCCTGATCAACACGCCTGAGATGATATAACGTTGTCCCTGTGAATGAGCGCGCATGAGAATCCGAGTAACGTTATGTGGCATTGCTCACTGAGCCACGCGGGATAAAGTCACTCCGGTGGTCAGAGAGTATTCTACTACATGTGATTGATTGTTCCACTACATGTGATTGATTGTTCCACTACATGTGATTGATTGTTACTACATGTGATTTGTTAGCTGGCTCCTGTTCACTTCCTGTCTGTCCCACTTCCTGGTTTGCTGGTTGTTGAAATCATCTGTTGGTTTTCCATCACTTCCTGTCTCGCTGTTTGAGACACCCCTTCCTGTCTGACATCACTTCCTGTTGGGCAGGTATAAACAATAAACATACCTGCGCTCAGCTCTCTTAGCATGGGATTATCGAACAAGCAACATCTGTCTCCTGACTCTATAGAGGGAGATACTTCCAGTCCTTGCATAAAGGAGCGTAGTACAACGGGGGGAATTCTTTGCGTTTGGCGCAGCTTAATGCGACATGGATTTGTGCGTTGAACCAAGTGAATTTCCATAACAATTGTAAAAAAGTAAAAGCGACCCCGACATCTGCATGTAAAATAAACGCACGCGTAGGACATTGTGTGCGTGCGCTGAGGGTCGCCGCCATTCCCCTGTGCGCCATATTGTGGTCGCTGGGCAGCAGAACTCTCTCACACGAGCCCCCCCCCGGCTATACTTAACTTTCGGGGGAACAGTGCCTCCCCTCCCCCAGTACTATCTGTACCACGTACCGCTGTCCAGCGCAGTCCTGACCGATGCATTTCTAATTTTACTCGCAAATTGCAGGCCCCCATTGGTCAGCCTGGTCAGGTGACTGCGGTGACCAATGAGAAGCACTGTGTAGCACAGACCGATACTGGAACCTCCGGACAGAGTGCCTCAGGGGAACATGGAGCCGGCTTCCCATGTGATCAGGAGGCGGGGCAGCGACTAATGACCCGCCTCCCAGATTCCTGAGCCAGCTCCTTACTGATTGGCCCAGGAAACCTGGTTCCCAGCCATTCACAATCAAGCCAGCTCCATGGCAGCGCCGATACTCTGTACCCGATACCGCAACACCGGAGGTGGCGACTCCCGAGATCTCATTCCAACTATTCCTTGTATCCGGAGACGCCGATTCTGCCCTGTCCACACCCGCGGGCAGCAGGGCACTAAGGTGCGGCATGGATGGGTGGGCAGTAAGGTGCTGGGTGGGTGGGCAGCAAGGTGCTGGGTGGGCAGCAAGGTGCGGGGTGAGTAGCAGGGCAGTAAGGTGCGGGGTGGGTAGCAGGGCAGCAAGGTGCTAGGTAGTAAGGTGCGGGGTGGGCAACAGGGCACAG
>NW_017310186.1:20370-21965 GCF_000935625.1 Nanorana parkeri
AGGTGCTGGGGGGCGTGGGCAGTAAGGTGCTGGGTGGGCAGTAAGGTGCTGGGTGGGTAGCAGGGCAGCAAGGTGCTAGGTAGTAAGGTGCGGGGTGGGCAACAGGGCACAGGCGGGTCCGTACCTCCGGCGGCGGCGGTGACGTTGCTCTCCCCCAGCGCTCTCCTCCTCTCTCCGTTCTTCTTGTTCTTTCCCACCACTTTCCATTTGCCATCCGCACAGGCCGCCATGTCTAACAGTAGCTCTCCACCGGCACTGTGTCACTTCCGACAAGCAGGCCCCGCCCTTTCCGGGGATTCCTATGACGTGGCGCTGTGTGTCAGGTCGGACTCCGCCACGTCTGATCCCAGAGAGTGACTCAACGGCTGTCAGATCACGTGGATTGAAGAGGGGGCGGGGACAAAGTGTATAGAACGCTTCAAGCGTGATTAACGCCACGTGACCTGAGACCTGGCCTGACACATACCACGTGACACCATTGAACACCAATCCTGTACTGCGCCTCGCCATCAGATCCCGGAAGTGTCGTCAGAAGGCGGCTGTGGCGGCAAACTTGAGGTGCTGAGCCTCGTCTCCTCCGATGATTCAGCATTGGTGACGTCATTAATTCAGGGTCTTTTGTCATTATGACATCAGAGGCCGGAGGTTATCTCACCTTTGCAGGTTCTTTTTTTATTGGTGGATGTGTTTATTGAATATTAGCTGATTGCACTGATCACATGACTGGCCAAGACGGCCGGCGTGACCGCAAAACAATTACTGGGCGCTGTGCGTTTACTTCAAGAAATGGAGTCCAACTACAAAACCCCATCATCCCTTTGTCTCTGGGAGTCATGCCTGTGGCTGTCAGGGGTAGTGTAGAAGATGGGCGCTGCGACCGCCTATAATCACAGGAAAACAACATGGACGCAGGCACTCCAAGTGATGAATCCGTGTCGTCTGTTTATTGGTGCAGGAAGCAGCGCGATGCATCAAACGCAACGTTTCCGGGTCTCACGGGATCCCCTTCATCGGGCAAAATAAGTGATGCAAGTGAAACCGTCTACGTATATATACACCCCATGATGTGAGGGTAAGCCAATCCCCAGGCCTGCTGTGATCATGTGACGTCACATTCCCGCCATAATACAACAATTGCACATGTGGTGACCATATGATACATACATGATCTACAAGAGGCGTGGCCAATACCAAACACGCATGTGCATGGAGATCACATGGGAGAACCATGACTACCTTATGTATACTTATGGGCCGGGGGGGATACCGAGCAGCTATACAGGCAGAGGAGCCGTATCCAGCGGTGGGGGAGTGGCCTGCGGCATAGCGCATCCGGTGCACGGGAGGTGGCTAGGCGCCAGTCAGTGCGTTCCAAGCCGGGATTGGCCGCACGCACCCACCCATGCAGGTGTGGAATCGGCCGCGTCACCGGTTGCCGTTAATACGGCAGGGATGCCAAATGCAAGTCCAGGCTGACGGGGTGTAAGCCCTCCCCCGAGCTGTCAGGGATTGGCCACACTCAACTATGCGGGTGTGGGGTCGGCCTCGTCATCAGGTTGCCATGGACGTGCCCCCCCCCCCCCCCCCCCCCGGCA
>NW_017310186.1:22373-23673 GCF_000935625.1 Nanorana parkeri
CCTTCCCTTCAGTCTTGTATCTGACCTCCGTCCTTCCCTTCAGTCTTCTATCTGACCTCCGTCCTTCCCTTCAGTCTTCTATCTGACCTCCGTCCTCCCCTTCAGTCTTGCACAGTGGTACCGGCTCCTCTTCCTCCGATGTCACTGCACACTGGGAGCTCCTCACAATGTGCAGCAAGTCAGATAGAGCTCCGCCTCATTTCCTGGCTGGAGGACGCCCAGCATCATCTAGCTATTTTACCACCCCAGCCTGACAAGTCCCGGACCCCGCCCCCTTTCCTTCATTGGATTTCAGTTCTCTTAATCATGGAGGCTCAGCGCCACATGTGGGTGTTACCTCGAGTTGTCTGCTTGCAAATGAAGATAGATGAAAGTGGTCACTCGCACTCCATGATATTTAAAGTCGATGCTGTTTATTGGCTGAGATAACACGCATCTCCTTAGCGACGTTTTTCGAGACCACGCGGCCCCGTCCTCAGGCAAACAGAGAGTGAGTCAAGCAACAAAATCAAACCACCAATCACAATGCAGTTGATAGCTCCTCCCCTGATGTCCTAACGACGTGATTCACACCATGCTGCCCGGCTGCACTTATCTACATGCTGAGCACACGATACAGACGCATGCTGGGTAATCCGTAGCGGTGATCCGCACCGCCCGAGATCTACCCGCTTTTTCCCCCTCCGTGTCACACGTGGATCCGAGTTGCTGGCTGCTCGTGCCTAGGGGGCGCGGCTCCCGCGATGTGTGTCGTCTGCGCGTACGTATGTATATATTACCAAAGATCATTGCGTCGGCCGACGAGTGTCGGGAACCCGGATCAGGTGACTGATCGGTCGCTAGGTAACCGGGCGACGCTTGTCGGTCAGAGTGGCGCAGTTGAAGGGATACTCTTCCCATGTTTATGGAAGAAGTTTGATGATGTAGCCGCCGGTCAGAGTGTGTGATGGATCGCTCTCTTCTCTATAGGGAGAAGCTCCTCGGCACGCACTCCTAAGATTGATTGTATTTCTGAGTGAGCGCACTTCCACTCACGGCGAGTCCCTCCTCTACACAATCCATCGACAACTGTGTGCTATTAACATAATCCCGGCACGGGTGACAACGAGGAGTACGGGTGTAAAGAGGAGGTTCAGCCGACCGCCTCCAAAGATGTGCACGGTCCAAGCGGATCTTTCACAACATACTACTACTGAGGACCATTGGCTGCTCGCAACAATGGAGATCAGTTCCCTTTATACGGTCGCCCCCAATGGAGGCCGCTCCACCCCCACCCTGAGGCCGCTACTCCTCCCCCCCC
>NW_017310186.1:26014-27172 GCF_000935625.1 Nanorana parkeri
CCCCCAGACATACGCACCTTAGAACGGGTCCCTGATCCCTCCACTTCCTCCACCTTACGGCCCCCCAGACATACGCACCTTAGAACGGGTCCCTGATCCCTCCACTTCCTCCACCTTACGGCCCCCCAGACATACGCACCTTAGAACGGGTCCCTGATCCCTCCACTTCCTCCACCTTACGGCCCCCCAGACATACGCACCTTAGAACGGGTCCCTGATCCCTCCACTTCCTCCACCTTACGGTCCCTCAGACATACGCACCTTAGAACGGGTCCCTGATCCATCCACCTTACCATCCCCCAGACATACGCACCTTAGAACGGGTCCCTGATCCCTCCACTTCCTCCACCTTACCGTCCCCCCAGACATACGCACCTTAGAACTGGTCCCTGATCCCTCCACTTCCTCCATCTTACCGTCCCCCAGACATACGCACCTTAGAACGGGTCCCTGATCCCTCCACTTCCTCCACCTTACCGTCCCCCCAGACATACGCACCTTAGAACGGGTCCCTGATCCCTCCACTTCCTCCACCTTACCGTCCCCCAGACGTACGCACCTTAGAACGGGTCCCTGATCCCTCCACCTTACCGTCCCCCAGACATACGCACCTTAGAACGGGTCCCTGATCCCTCCACTTCCTCCATCTTACCGTCCCTCAGACGTACGCACCTTAGAACGGGTCCCTGATCCCTCCACTTCCTCCACCTTACCGTCCCCCAGACATACGCACCTTAGAACGGGTCCCTGATCCCTCCACCTTAAGGCCCCACAGACATACGCACTGGTCCCTGATCCCTCCACCTTACGGCCCCCCAGACATGAGCTAAGCCGGCTTTTGACCTCTCAATACGATTTTATGCTAAAGAGACTTTAAACTAAAATACTACTCTCAGGGCCACAAAACCCCCCGGGGCATCTATCGCCCAGCAATGTAAACATCGTAAAGAAGCTACTAGCGCGTTTCCCCCGAGAATAAGACAGTGTCTTATTTTTTTTTTTTCCCACGACAAAAGACACTAGGTCTTATTTTCGGGGGATGTCTGCATCCTGGCTGCAGCTTTCCGATCTCCGCTCGGGCGTGTGCGGGGGGGAGCTGCGGCCGATCTCTGCTCTAATTTAACCCCTTCATGTTAGCAGGGGAGAATTGTAACTCTA
>NW_017310186.1:28389-28614 GCF_000935625.1 Nanorana parkeri
TATTATGGATCATGATTGGACCCCTTCATGTTAGCAGGGGATAAATGTAACTATGACTGCAGTGTGCGGGACGTGTGCTGTATATGTATTATGGATCATGATTGGACCCCTTCATGTTAGCAGAGGAGAATTGTAACTCTATGACTGCAGTGTACTGGAAGTGTGTGCTGTATATGTACTATGAATCATGATTGGACCCCTTCATGTTAGCAGAGGAGAATTGTA
>NW_017310187.1:0-3298 GCF_000935625.1 Nanorana parkeri
CTGCCCCCACAGAGTGGACGTGGGTCCGGACTACATCTCTCACACACTCCAGCAGTGAAATCTTCCCGAGACCCTCCTTACGTCCGTGTTACTGGTAATAGAAGAGTAACATGTTACCACCCTGGGGGAAGTGCTCAGTAATACCATTCTTATAATGTCACAGTCTGATTAAGGACGGCGCCGCGTGCGTTCCCCGAGAACCATCTCCGCAGTCCTTCCTCCTCCTCTATACCAGGGGGAGCCAAACTCCGGCCCTCCAGCTCTTCTGAAACTACAAATCCCATGATGCACCTCTCCCCGGGAGTCATGTCTGTGGGAATCCTGCAATGCCTCCTGGGATTTGTAGTTCCACCCCCCAGCTGGAGGGACGGAGTTTGCCTACCCCTCCCTAACCAGGGACAATACTCCCATCCCCCCCGTAGTGGACGTTCCATCCCCTGCTGGATAAAGGAGACTCCGCCATCATGGTGCTCCCCTCTCACCCGCTTCCTCCCGGAGGACTCACTCGGGGCCAGTCAGGGGCCAATTGTGTTCCAGTATCTTTCCTTCTCTCTGCATTTCCAACATGGCGGCTCAGCGCAAGTCACGGTGACCCGAATGAGCGGCGCTGTCACTATGGATTCCTCACAGGCGGAGTGCATTTGGTATGACTCCGCCTGTGACAGGAGGCGGGGCTATAGAGGAGGCGTCGGCTTATGTGGCTCCGCTCCCTCTGCTGCCGCCTCGCTTCCTCTAGCGCCGGCTTCCTGTCACCGCTGATTCTCTCCCGCGGCTCTTCAAGTTCCCCCCTTATGCCACCACCGGCCCCGGGAATGGTGACAGCTAGGGTAATAGATGATCACAGTGGGGGGTCCCGGGACATGAGATGACACGTCTGTCCCCAGAAGACTCCCCTAAGAGGATGTCCTTCCCACTTATGGGATCTTCCAGCCTTGTGGTCACAGTTTGGTGAAGGCCCTTCTCTGTCCCCCCCATGACTGTCCCCCGTGTACAATGGGCTCCTGTACTTCAGGCCATGGCCAATGTACATGGAGATCACTATATGGCCAAACATCTGTAGACACCTGACCATCAGACCTACCATATGATGGGGTTCAGGTGTCTCCAGTAAAGGTTCTGAGTCATCCTCCATCATACAAAGACATTGTAGACAATTGGGATCTTCCAGCCTTGTGGTCACAGTTTGGTGAAGACCCTTTTCTGTTCCCCCCATGACTGTCCCCTGTGTACAAAGCTTTATACAGACACGGCGTGACCAGTTTGGTGGAGGAACTCGAGTGTCCTGCACAGAGCCCTGACCTCAACCCTACTGACCCCAACCGTACGGAACACCATCTAGGAGCTAGGTCTTCTTGGTCAACATCAGTGCCTGATCTCATATATCGGCACCAATTCCTACAGACACCCTTAAAAATCTTGTGGTAACAGTGTGGTGGAGGAACTCGAGTGTCCTACACAGAGCCCCGAACTCAACCTACTGAACACCAATTGTGAGCCAGCCAGGTCTGCTCATCCACCATCAGTCCCTGACCTCATCCCTACTGATCACTGACTGTGAGCCCGGGTCTCCTCATCCACCATCACCACCTGACCTCCCTCTACTGATCACTGACTGTGAGCCCGGGTCTCCTCATCCACCATCACCACCTGACCTCCCCCTACTGATCACTGACTGTGAGCCCCGGTCTCCTCATCCATCATCACCACCTGACCTCACAAATGGGACAAATTCCCCCAGACACCCTCCATAATGTTGTGGAAAGTCTTCCCAGAAGAGTGGAGGATGGTAGAGCCACCAAAGGAGAGCACAACTTCATTTTAATGGCCTTGATATTGAATGTCTGACGGCCTTCTATAGGTTTGACGGTCGGGTGTCCACCAACTTGGCCATATAGTATAAGTATCAGCAGGAGAGGTTCCCATGTTGGCCATTGTGAGTGTCCCCAAAGCTCTGCTGATAGATGATGAGCCGTTCCTCAGAGTATGCCATCACACTCTCTATTCCATCCCTGGGGACATCTACCGGTGGCATTTATCAAGGTTTCCTTCCAGCATTTCCTCAAGAACATTGGAACCCTGAAGAGTCCGTACATTTCCTTCCAGGAAGCCCCGAATAACACGGTGTTACCTCACATGATCAAGCCATCTGGTTCCTTCCAGGCTGGAGAGCCATTTCTCATCAGGCGTCGGGGTTGACGTGTCTAGAAGAAGAGAATAATACATTTATAGCGGGGGGCTAGGAAGGATGGAAACCCCCGTCATAGACAACCACTGACATTAGAGGAGAACTATGAGGGGGCGGGGCTTGTCACTCACCTCATAGGTCGGGGCGACATGTGACAATGAGACTGTCACAGGTCGGCTCAGTAGATCGGGAGGTGAGGGAACACATGCCGGCGTTCGCTCACTTCTCGATCCTGTCCCTGCTCTCTGACATGACAGGGGAGGGGCTGGATTCCCCCCTCCCCACTCCGATCCTCCAGCGCTGACTGGCGGAACGGACGGTGGAGGGGGCGGGTACAGCTGGCTCTGCCTCTAGATAGGAGGAGCCAGCTGTCACTCACGCAGCTGGGCGGAGCCAGACAGAATTGTCCCGGCTGCGGCGTCTCAGTATACCGCGAGCTGTAGCTCCCTATATACTGAGCTTTGGGACACAGGAGGGCGCTAGTTTGTGACCCCCCGTTACCCTAAGGAGAACTATGGGGGAAAAGCCCTGACCCCGTATTTCTCCTTTAATGTGGTCCACAGCTACATAGTGACCCTTGCCTTTAAATCTGACCATATAGATGGTGGTAGGGGGGGGTGGGGGGATCTAGGAATCCTTCACAAGGACATGGTAAGAAAGGGTTCATACATGAGCTGCTTCCATTACATACATGTGACCTGCAGACATCACGGGGGTACGACTGATACTCATGTAAGGGGCCCGGGCAGCCTGGGGGGCCCGCACGGGTCCCTTACATGACTATCGGCCGACGGTGAAGGGGGAGGAGGCCCGGCCCTAGCAGCGCAGGGCCCCAGCATTGCCGCTCCAGCAACTTTGAGACAAGCTGGGGCTCCATCAGCCACGCTGCTCCTCTGATGTCGTACTGGCAGGTAGTGACGTCACTTCTGGCCGGTCCGGCGGCAGACGAGGCCATGTGTGCAGGTAAGAAACCTGCAGACATCTTATTGACCTGAAGCCGGCGTCATGGAGTGAAGAAGGAATGATCTGCCCTTGTGAGTCCAATATTAAATAGTCTTTTCTCTCCTATGACCTCCTTCAGACGCACGCTCATGGCTCGATTGGATTTCAAGA
>NW_017310187.1:19088-19364 GCF_000935625.1 Nanorana parkeri
TTGCAGCACTTACTGCAATTACTTTTGCATGATATTCTAATTATTTGAGTTTCACCTGTAAATGTATAATAATAACAGTGTGACTGGCTCAGTGTGGCGGCGGTGCTGGGGTTTCCGGCCTAAAGCCGTGTAAGGGGCCCCAAAATTTCTGATGGCTGCCCTGAATGTGACCTGCAGACATCTTATTGACCTGAAGCCGGCGTCATGGAGTGAAGAAGGAATGATCTGCCCTTGTGAGTCCAATATTAAATAGTCTTTTCTCTCCTATGACCTCCT
>NW_017310187.1:19476-28591 GCF_000935625.1 Nanorana parkeri
CCCCACCACCACCACCAACCCATTAACATACTAATGGAATATTTCAATAACACCTCTCTATCTTCATTATGTACCTTATGTTAGTCCTGGTGATCACTGGGTCTCTGTTTTTCTCTATGCAATGCAGGCAGATCATGGCTGGTGGGAGCTCTCATGATATCCCAATGGAGTCAGACAGGGAACAGCCCTTCTCATCCGGCCTACATGGTGCTGGACATGTTCCGTGTCAGCGCTCCTCAGGCACAGAGGGGACATTATAAACAGATACTTCCCGCTTCTCGCCCGGCAAGTGACCCGTATCCAGGTCTGGATTATAGCAGAAGGGCGTCTCCACCCACCTGACCCACACCTTGTATAAAAGGGCCCCAGAGGGCCCCTGTATAGCTGCACAGTCATGCAACGGTCATGAGGGCTTATAGACCAATCACAGGTCAGCAGCCAGGCTGGAGAATAAAGTGATTGGTTGTTGTGGTCTGTGGAAGTGAGCATGACATGGCAGCACGCATGATGACGGATCCCGGAACCGCGGCGGACCAACTTACCCGCTGAGCACAAACTGCGCAACTTGAGGTGAGAGATCTGGATGTCGGCGATGGACGGAAGGTCCTCAGACGTGTCAATGACAACGCACTGCGCATGGTGCGCGTATAACAGCCACCTGACCGACCTGAAACATACAAATCAAGGAGATCTGTGACCCGAACCCCTCGCTTACATGTGCCGCACCCTCTGGATGTTTAGGATCATGGAGGGTAGTTGAGGGTACTTGAAGGTCATGGAGGGTGGAGGAGGGTCATGGAATGTCATGGAGGGTGGTTGAAGGTCGGTAAGGGTTAGGTCATGGATGGTTGCTGAGGGTTATGGAAAGTCATTGAGGGTCATGGAGGGTGGTTCAGGGTTTTTGAGGGTCGTTAAGGGTCATGGAGGGTGGTTCAGGGTTAGGGTCATGGAGGGTGGTTCAGGGTTTTTGAGGGTCGTTAAGTGTCATGGAGGGTCGTTAAGGGTCATGGAGGGTGGTTGAAGGTCGTTAAGGGTCACGGAGGGTGGTTGAAGGTCGTTAAGGGTCACGGAGGGTGGTTGAAGGTCGTTAAGGGTCACGGAGGGTGGTTGAAGGTCGTTAAGGGTCACGGAGGGTGGTTGAAGGTCGTTAAGGGTCATGGAGGGTGGTTGAAGGTCGTTAAGGGTCACGGAGGGTGGTTGAAGGTCGTTAAGGGTCACGGAGGGTGGTTGAAGGTCGTTAAGGGTCATGGAGGGTGGTTGAAGGTCGTTAAGGGTCATGGAGGGTGGTTGAAGGTCGTTAAGGGTCATGGAGGGTGGTTGAAGGTCGTTAAGGGTCATGGAGGGTGGTTCAGGGTTTTTGAGGGTCGGTAAGGGTCACCGAGGGTGGTTGAAGGTCGTTAAAGGTCACGGAGGGTGGTTGAAGGTCGTTAAGGGTCACAGAGGGTGGTTGAAGGTCGGTAAGGGTCACAGAGGGTGGTTGAAGGTCGTTAAGGGTCATGGAGGGTGGTTGAGCCCCCCCAGGTGTACTTACTTCAGGTCCTCTTTATCGGGGTCTGTGTTGGTTTGGAATCCGGCCGCTCTCAGCAGGTCACTTCCACACGGGTGATGCCACGACCATCGCTGTGTATTCAGCACATCGGAAGTCAGTTATTTGTGGACTGTTTTATAGATATTCATATTAGGAAGGAAGAGAAAACGCCGCCGCTCAGTACTCACAGCGATCCGCCGCTGCTGGAAATGTGCGAATGTCCTTTTCAGGTCCTTGTCTAGGAGCTTACAGGGGACGACCAAGTACTTGGAGAGGCTGAAATAAGGACAGAGAGAGGACGGTCAGGACCGGCGTTGTCCCACCCGGAACTACGTCCACAGAAATAGATAAACATCGCTTAGCTAAGATCTGTGACGGTGACCTGAATGTGGCCCTCAACGTGTCCTGCTGGGGGCCGCACAATAACTTAGGCCCGGTTCACACCTGGGCGTGTTGTAGCGCGTTCCTGCGCTCTGCAAAACGCTCAATCACCGAAATCCCATTATTTCCTATGGGTACGGTTCACAGCTGGGCGTATTACAGGCCGTATGACCGCGCTACAAAACGCCCGATGCCCAAAGTACAGGAGCTTCTTTGGGGCGTTTGTCGCTCGTTTTTTTACAGCAAATCGCGGTAATAACGCGCGTCACGAAACGCGCAAGAAACGCGCATATTCTATACGCCTAGGTGTGAACCCAGCCTCAGTGTTTTCCCATACAATACCGCAATGTACATATGCACGCGTTGTTGTTACATTCATACTAGAGGATGCACCCACACCGCAGGACACCCCAACCCACGCGCCGCGCTGCGTTATAAAGAGCCGTGCGCCATCTTCGGTGCGGAGCTCAGCTTTAAAGTTCGGTGTCACAGTGACTCTCAGCTGAGCAATAGAAGCATTTCACTGACAAGGAAGCCATTAGCAGTGTGACTCTTAGGCGCTGTGTCGGGGGTGCTGTGTCGGGGCGCTGTGTCGGGGGCGCTGTGTCGGGGCGCTGTGTCGGGGCGCTGTGTCGGGGCGCTGTGTCGGGGACGCATTGCATTGTGGGCCGGGGTGGAAATCAGCGCCGCATTGCATTGTGGGCCGGGGTGGAAATCAGCGCCGCATTGCATTGTGGGCCGGGGTGGAAATCAGCGCCGCATTGCATTGTGGGCCGGGGTGGAAATCAGCGCCGCATTGCATTGTGGGCCGGGGTGGAACCTCTTGCTGCATGACATTGATATAAGGTGGATGACACACGATCACATACAGCGCGTGCATTCTGTTATCGGTCACCTTTACTCCCGAGGTGTTACCTGGTGCAGGTGTCACAGCGCTCGTTCAGGGGTGTCACCCTCCATGCGGTTGCTCCCAACCTTTTCATCTCATTCTCCCAGTCCTTGGCCGACTCAAAAAGCTTTGTGGGGTAATCCATGTGCGCCGCGCCTTCCCGCCTATCTGTCAGTGGAGAGCACGACATGAAGCACCATCTCAGCAACTAAAGATCAGAAACGGTATTAAAACCCCAAATATTCAACCGTATCCAACGACGACGACGAGAGGAAAGAATCTGTTCCTAATAGGAAGAGAAACTTCTAGAAAACCTGTAACCAGGGGAGATCACCCGGCTGTTGTGATGTCACACCCCATTAGGGCCGACTTTAATATTGATTGGACCCTGGGGCAAACATTTTCTTGGGCCCCGCCCCTACCCACCAAGCCACGCCCTCTACCTGCCATGCAGTTTCTCTCTCCAAAGAGACAAAGGTCCCGATCTCTGCTGTCTGTCTCATCTATGGAGAGATAAGGAAAACCAGGAGGTGGGAGCAGGGAGGGGACACTGACATCCCGCATCTCCAGGTAGGGAGCGAGCAGTGCAGGCTCAAGGGGCGGCTGCTTGCACAACAATGACTGGGCCCAGGGCAACTGCCCCTTTTGCCCTGCGTTAAAGACGGGCCTGCACCCCATAATGCTCCTCACCTAGGCTCCGCAGGACGCTCTCTTCCTGATGTGGGGACGAGTTGATCAGCTGCTGGTTCCTCACCATGGTGTTTGTCATCTACAATGAAGAAACCCGATCAGCACACGCACATACAATGAAATCAAACATGACAGAAGCAGGAGGAGTCACCACGAAGGATCTTCTTCTATGCTCACAGTACTCGGCTCTCTCGGTGTCTCTCTGGCCAGTGGCGTAACAATCACCATAGCGACTCAGGCGGCCGCCATGGGGCCCGGGGCACAGGGGGGCCCAGCCAGGACGTTCCTGATGCCCTGC
Source organism: Nanorana parkeri (assembly GCF_000935625.1). Lineage (NCBI taxonomy): Eukaryota > Metazoa > Chordata > Amphibia > Anura > Dicroglossidae > Nanorana > Nanorana parkeri. The sequence continues at coordinate 23,263 of NW_017310187.1, forward strand.
GGGCCAACAGGGTGGCTATGGCATCTCACGCTGCTGGCTGTCACTGACAGTGATCTGTGCAGCGGCTCGTTCCTCTCCACAGCCGCTGCTGAGTCAGTGAGAGCCAGCAGTGGAGGAGGAGGCGGGGCCCCGGTTGGCATCAGAGGAGGAGGCGGGGATGGCAACGGGCGGAGGAGGCGGGGCTCATCACCGACGGTGGAGGAAGAGGAGGCGGACAGGTACGGAGTGTGACCGGCTCACCTGAGGGTGACCCTGCAGAGCCCACCTTAGAGAGTCTATAGTGGGCTCTGCAGGGTCACCCTCAGGTGGGCTGTGAGGATCTCAATTGGGCTCTGCAAGGGGTGTAACTAGAGATCAAAGGGGCCCCATATATTGTACTATATATTACTCTGACATCCGAAACTCCCATTTTCTGCCACTGCAGTTATCACACTAAGGAGCCTCAACTCTGCCTCATAACACTTCTGATCTCCGCATGACGTTTTGGTGCCTTTGTACCCAATTCAACTATTCCGCTAGTAATAGGATTTGTCACGCGTGACCCCGAAACCTACTAAATACCAACCTGAGGTGTGCCAGGAAGTGGCGGTCAGCAATGCCAAATAAGGGGGCGTGCTCTGGTGAAGTGAAGGAGCAAAGGGGAAGGGCAGGAGGGTCAGCTCGGGAACGTGGCCGCGATCGGGACACCCCCCTTCCCCTCCTCTTATGGGCAGGAGAGCCGGCGCAACTCCTCCCACAAATGCGGCCAATGTCTTAGCCTTCCACTTGTACAATCCTCTTTCTTGGTGTTCATTTAGGGACACAGGCAGTTACATCCCTCCGGGTTATACTGCCATCTACAGGAGGATTAGACACCTGGCAAACAACTGGAGGCCCGCACTGGCATAACCCCTCCTGGTCCCAGCATGCTGCAGATTATTGGCAAAATATCTGACATGTTACAGCCGCAGGTATAGTAAGTAACATACGGGGTCAAGGTCAGGAGCAAGGCCTAGGGTCAAGGTCAGGGGCAAGGCCTAGGGTCGAGGTCAGGAGCAAGGCCTAGGGTCAAGGTCAGGAGCAAGGCCTAGGGTCAAGGTCAGGAGCAAGGCCTAGGGTCGAGGTCAGGAGCAAGGCCTAGGGTTGAGGTCAGGAGCAAGGCCTAGGGTCGAGGTCAGGAGCAAGGCCTAGGGTCACAGTCAGGAGCAAGGTCTAGGGTCACAGTCAGGAGCAAGGCCCAGGGTCGAGGTCAGGAGCAAGGCCTAGGGTCGAGGTCAGGAGCAAGGCCCAGGGTCGAGGTCAGGAGCAAGGCCTAGGGTCACAGTCAGGAGCAAGGCCTAGGGTCGAGGTCAGGAGCAAGGCCTAGGGTGGAGGGCGGGAGCAAGCCCTAGGGTCGAAAAAAAGGTCAGGAGCAAGGCCTAGGGTCGAGGTCAGGAGCAAGGCCTAGGGTCGAGGTCAGGAGCAAGGCCTAGGGTCGAGGTCAGGAGCAAGGCCTAGGGTCGAGGTCAGGAGCAAGGCCTAGGGTCGAGGTCAGGAGCAAGGCCTAGGGTCGAGGTCAGGAGCAAGGCCTAGGGTCGAGGTCAGGAGCAAGGCCTAGGGTCGAGGTCAGGAGCAAGGCCTAGGGTGCTAATGGACCTCGGGCAGGCAGTAGGTGGCCGGAATGTTTAGGGTTGAGTGGGTGGAGGTGGCAAGTTGGGCAATAAGAACTGACTGGGGAAGCTCCATGTGGCTCTCGTAGCAGAAGCAGCGGCAGGGAGATGCTTGGTCAGTCCCGGCAGGAAAGGGCGCCCAGAGTCCACGCACCCAGCGCTCCCACAGCATGAACCCCTTCCATGGCCGTCCTGCAGAAAATAGCATTCTACAAATGGGGGAGCTCGCGGGACCCGGCTAGAAGGGCCCATTCACAAGAACGAATCTTCAGAGACAGAGGAAGTGAAAGGCAATGGTTCTGGACCTGAAGGCCTTGTTCACACCAAATGCAGAGCAGATCCGGTCAGGTTTCTGCGCACGCACGCTAGTCTTTTAGATGCGTTTTTGGCTAAAAAAAAATTAGTTTAACATGGGCTTTTAATGCGTTCCAGGCATCTGCATGCGTTATTGATGCGTTTGCAGGTCTAGAGCAGGTAAAATAGGGCCTGCTGCAGTGTTTTTTACCTGCTCTGGACCTGCACGCTGCGATGTGAACTGGAGCTCAAAATACCATAGGAATCCATTGGACGCAGTTTTGATCCGGTCTGCAACTGCTCCGCGCTTGGTGTGAACAAGCCCGAAAAGCACTCAATGACAAAACTTCATCCGAATCCAGTCCCCGGGGGGGTCACTTTCAGGCTCACCCCACATTTTCCAGTCCAGTGGGGTCATAGGTTAAATCTTTGAATCAGTGAGAAGAAATGTCCGTCTTCCTAGGACACCAGCAAAGAACTACGGCACGCTGGTAGTAGGAGGAACTGGTCCAGTTATCCTCCTGTAGGTGGCAGTATAACCAGAAGGTTTATAACCTCCATGTTCCTCAGGGGAGGAGTAAGAACGGTTGTTGGGCTTCCTATGGACACTATTATAAGACAATATTCTTCCCTCCTCCTGCATACAATGAGATCTTACGGTGTAGGCCTCGGTCTTCAGGCCGTTGTCACTGAAGTGGAAGTGCATGAGGCGGAATCCTCGGTAATGGATCAGAAGTTCTTCTGGCACAAACTTCAGGCTCAGCGAAGGAGTGACAACCTTTACTTTACTCTGCCCAGCCACTAACAATGCAAGAAAGAGGGGAGAAGATGAGAAGAGACATCACAGCGGCAGAGAACACACACCTCGGCCTTCACCATGCCGGGGTACGGGGGGTTCCCTTTCATTGATGCCCAGCAGCTGCACATACTCACCTTTCCCTCCCACTGGCAGCACAGAGCAATACCCAATACTTCCAAGTATGGGGATCATGTGACCTCCTCCCTAGTACACATTGGTACAGTCCGTGCCCCCCCCTAGTACACATTGGTACAGTCTGTGGCCCCCCCTAGTACACATTGGTACAGTCCGTGGCCCCCTCTAGTACACATTGGTACAGTCCGTTGCCCCCCTAGTACACATTGGTACAGTCCGTGGCCCCCCTAGTACACAGTGGCATGTGTGTATTCAGGTGACAACCCTTACCTGCCACAATCCTGTCAACGCAGGGCAGGGCAATGTCGTTGTCATTGTCAAACATCGCCTCGCCGGAGGAATGCTGCAACAGAAACACGCGTGACGTTATCTCCTACATGTCCTGAACACGGAGAAAACATATTATCTGTACAACCCGCAGCAATGATCAGGTTACACGGATGGAAGGCGACACCTGATTGGCTGATAGAGGTAACACGGACACAATAGAACAATACAATGTATGTTATTCTGGTCTTCCTCTCAGTCAGTGACGCTCTCCTGACCCGGACTGATGAACGGCCATGTTGGGGTCACAAGTACTCCCAGCCATGGAATCCTATGGTCAGCTTCCATCATACATATGCGCGCTCCTCCTTACCTCGGGGGGGTGTACGCAGTCTGGCCGGAAAGCGATCCTGTGGCTGGTGCAGTACAAGGTGCCGTACACTTGGCGGTGTCCATCGTTATAATAGACGCGTCTTCTGACCCGCGGAGACTCTTCATGGACGTCTTCTCCTAGAGACACAGAGGAGGAAGTCAGAGGATGGAACTCTGAGCGGCATGCAGAGACTCGGAGGCCTCCGCAGGGGAACATGGAGGACGCTAGACAGGAGAACATGGAGGACTCTAGACAGGAGAACATGGAGAACACTAGACAGGGGAACATGGAGGGCACTAGACAGGGGAACATGGAGGGCACTAGACAGGGGAACATGGAGGGCACTAGACAGGGGAACATGGAGGGCACTAGACAGGGGAACATGGAGGGCACTAGACAGGGGAACATGGAGGGCACTAGACAGGGGAACATGGAGGGCACTAGACAGGGGAACATGGAGGGCACTAGACAGGGGAACATGGAGGGCACTAGACAGGGGAACATGGAGGGCACTAGACAGGGGAACATGGAGGGCACTAGACAGGGGAACATGGAGGGCACTAGACAGGGGAACATGGAGGGCACTAGACAGGGGAACATGGAGGGCACTAGACAGGGGAACATGGAGGGCACTAGACAGGGGAACATGGAGGGCACTAGACAGGGGAACATGGAGGGCACTAGACAGGGGAACATGGAGGGCACTAGACAGGGGAACATGGAGGGCACTAGACAGGGGAACATGGAGGGCACTAGACAGGGGAACATGGAGGGCACTAGACAGGGGAACATGGAGGGCACTAGACAGGGGAACATGGAGGGCACTAGACAGGGGAACATGGAGGGCACTAGACAGGGGAACATGGAGGGCACTAGACAGGGGAACATGGAGGGCACTAGACAGGGGAACATGGAGGGCACTAGACAGGGGAACATGGAGGGCACTAGACAGGGGAACATGGAGGGCACTAGACAGGGGAACATGGAGGGCACTAGACAGGGGAACATGGAGGGCACTAGACAGGGGAACATGGAGGGCACTAGACAGGGGAACATGGAGGGCACTAGACAGGGGAACATGGAGGGCACTAGACAGGGGAACATGGAGGGCACTAGACAGGGGAACATGGAGGGCACTAGACAGGGGAACATGGAGGGCACTAGACAGGGGAACATGGAGGGCACTAGACAGGGGAACATGGAGGGCACTAGACAGGGGAACATGGAGGGCACTAGACAGGGGAACATGGAGGGCACTAGACAGGGGAACATGGAGGGCACTAGACAGGGGAACATGGAGGGCACTAGACAGGGGAACATGGAGGGCACTAGACAGGGGAACATGGAGGGCACTAGACAGGGGAACATGGAGGGCACTAGACAGGGGAACATGGAGGGCACTAGACAGGGGAACATGGAGGGCACTAGACAGGGGAACATGGAGGGCACTAGACAGGGGAACATGGAGGGCACTAGACAGGGGAACATGGAGGGCACTAGACAGGGGAACATGGAGGGCACTAGACAGGGGAACATGGAGGGCACTAGACAGGGGAACATGGAGGGCACTAGACAGGGGAACATGGAGGGCACTAGACAGGGGAACATGGAGGGCACTAGACAGGGGAACATGGAGGACACTAGACAGGAGAACATGGAGGACACTAGACAGGGGAACATGCAAGACACTAGACAGGGGAACATGGAGGACACTAGACAAGGCAACATGGAGGACACTAGACAGGGGAACATGGAGGACACTAGACAGGAGAACATGGAGGACACTAGAATGGAGAACATGGAGGACACTAGACAGGGGAACATGGAGGACAC
>NW_017310188.1:0-747 GCF_000935625.1 Nanorana parkeri
AGTGCCGGTGGATCTCCTGTCCGCTCCTCCCCGAGGACTGTCAGGGTCTAACTTGTATTTTAATGAGTCAGATCCAGCTGGGAATGAAATTTTAATGAGTTTGCTGTGAGTTGTGGTGTCTCCAGCACCGAGGGGTGAACAGCTGCAGTCCGGCCCCCGCTCACGTCAGGCGGCTAATAATCGCGCTATAGATAGAAACCTAAAACTTTATCGGAGAGATTCCGCCGCGTGCCGTCTATCACCCGGGATGCTGATTACTGCCTGTGATGTCGGAGCCGTCTATACACGCGCATCGTGTCATCCCCCAATCCAAGGAACGCCAAAATCTGTTCTTCACTCGCACAGTCCTCACAGATTTGTACACTCCCGAAAATAAACTAACTCTGCCCAAAAGTATCATGCTAATAATTCTCCCTCCCGAACATTCTGTATAAGATCCTTGTCTGGGCTGAGACTCTGCTCCTTCCTCTATATAACTCTCCTCTCCCCATATATACTCTGCTCTGCTGGAGGACTCTGCTCCTTCCTCTATAACTCTCCTCTCCATATATACTCTGCTCTGCCGGAGGACTCTGCTCCTTCCTCTATAACTCTCCTCTCCTGATATACTCTGCTCTGCTGGAGGACTCTGCTCCTTCCTCTATAACTCTCCTCTCCTGATATACTCTGCTCTGCTGGAGGACTCTGCTCCTTCCTCTATGACTCTCCTCTCCTGAAATACTCTGCTGGAGGACTCTGCTCCTTCCT
>NW_017310188.1:1275-4283 GCF_000935625.1 Nanorana parkeri
CTCTATAACTCTCCTCTCCTGATATACTCTGCTCTGCTGGAGGACTCTGCTCCTTCCTCTATAACTCTCCTCTCCTGATATACTCTGCTCTGCTGGAGGACTCTGCTCCTTTCTCTATGACTCTCCTCTCCTGATATACTCTGCTGACGTCATAAATGCAGCCATAGCGTTGGCCAGAATTATAGCGGAAAATATATTGAAGTGATTTATTTCAGATGATTACAAAATGGAAGGAGGTCCTGATCCCTCTATATAGATCTTTATTATCACTAGAGGGGTCCCCAGCAGGAGGAAGGAGGTCCTGATCCCTCTATATAGATCTTTATTATCACTAGAGGGATCCCCAGCAGGAGGAAGGAGGTCCTGATCCCTCTATATAGATCTTTATTATCACTAGAGGGGTCCCCAGCAGGGGGAAGGAGGTCCTGATCCCTCTATATAGATCTTTATTATCACTAGAGGGATCCCCAGCAGGAGGAAGGAGGTCCTGATCCCTCTATATAGATCTTTATTATCACTAGAGGGGTCTCCAGCAGGAGGAAGGAGGTAGATCTCTATCACTAGAGGGGTCCCCAGCAGGAGGAAGGAGGTCCTGATTCCTCTATATAGATCTTTATTATCACTAGAGGGGTCCCCAGCAGGAGGAAGGAGGTCCTGATCCCTCTATATAGATCTTTATTATCACTAGAGGGATCCCCAGCAGGAGGAAGGAGGTCCTGATCCCTCTGTATAGATCTTTATTATCACTAGAGGGGTCCCCAGCAAGAGGAAGGAGGTCCTGATCCCTCTGTATAGATCTTTATTATCACTAGAAGGGTCCCCAGCAGGAGGAAAGTTCTAAATGAACCTTAGAAAGTATTACTTCACAGAAAGAGTAGTTGATGATGGAACAGACTTCCAGCAGAGGTAACGAGTCTAATAGCTGCAAGTGGATTTAAACATTCTCAGGACAAACCTAGACCTCTAGTCAAAGGAAGGGCAGCCTGGAGGGACCACTTGGACCACTCTTCTGTGTTTGGGGTCTTCTCTGACCTCGGTGTTTGGATGAAATTGCCGGATCCGGTTGGATTGTCAGTTCCTAGTTTTTTGTCGCCACGCCGGGGGGTTTGGGAGAGACGGACGGCTGCCGCGAATGAGCTGCAGCTTCAGGAAAAGCCGGTGTGCTAATCCCTTATGATTGCATCTTGTGCAGTTATAATGTGTGTATTGTTATGTGGGCGCAGCGGTGTCCCCCCTCCCTCCGCGGGAGAGCGAGGAAGGGGTCTTCTAATGAGCTGGCTGAGCCAGCCGCTCCTGGGCACAGCTCGAGCATCACCGCGGGGCTCCCGCCTCTAATTAGACCATAAGGGGGAGCAGGGAGGGAGGAGGAGACCCCATACCAAGCCGCGCTGCAATCCACAACACCGATCCTATGTGGTCCCGCTCATCGGCTAAAAAATATTAACGCTAGCATGTGAGCGTTCGCTTTCATACATGTACAGAACACGGACTACACACTAGAATCCCAAATATCATTCAGGATTTTAGGTGGTTATTTAATACAAATTGATGTGTTTAGAGTCGCATGGGGGAGAGGTAACGGGTCATTTTACTCATGTTCAAGTACTGTCTGGTGGGCTACGGAACCTGCTGGCCTATGACCCCTGAGGGGTCCACTGGTAAGCTAACCAACCATAGATCCCGGCTGTGACGCAGGTCACCTTGGTGGTGTTCCTCTCCTCCGGGTAGCCCCTCGTGATTGGCAGAGCAAGTGTGCAGACCCGGGAACTCAGCACAGGGATGGTGGGGGCCCCTCATAATGGGCACAGCGGGTGTACAGACCCGGGAACTCAGCTCAGGAATGGTGGGAGCTCCTCATAATGGGCACAGCGGGTGTACAGACCCGGGAACTCAGCACAGGGATGGTGGGAGCTCCTCATAATGGGCACAGCAGGTGTACAGACCCGGGAACTCAGCACAGGGATGGTGGGAGCCCCTCATAATGGGCACAGCGGGTGTACAGACCCGGAAACTCAGCACAGGGATGGTGGGAGCTCCTCATAATGGGCACAGCAGGTGTACAGACCCGGGAACTCAGCACAGGGATGGTGGGAGCCCCTCATAATGGGCACAGCGGGTGTACAGACCCGGGAACTCAGCACAGGAATGCGTTGTGCTGCATTTCTGTAGTGCCCAGCAAGGTGGGGGGAAGGGAGGGCGCCCTGCGGGAGGAGAATCCACAGTCCGATCGTTCAGCTGGAGATGTCATTACATGTTGGGATAACTCTGCTCAATCTTCTGTCTTCCAGGAAAGGAAGCTGTGTGCTCACCCCTACGTGGAGATCTACAAGGGAGATAAAATCATCTTCATGTGCCCTCTGTCACGACAAGATGACTTCTATGTGCCTGAAATGAAAGAGCTTATGCGGAAGGAGAGAGGGGAACCGGCACCGCCGGAGATTACAGGTAAGCCTGACTCATTACCACCGCACTGCATGCTGGGAGCTCTCTGTAGCGGGTACGGATAGCTGCCCGTCCTCACCACTACCGATCTCCAACACCACACTGCATGCTGGGAGTTCTCTGTGCCGGCCAAAGGTAGCTGCCAGGCCTCACCACTACCGATCTCCAGTGCCGCACTGCATGCCGGGAGTTCTTTGTAACCAATGCCCCCATTACAAATCTGTGACCGCCTGCTGTCTCCTGTACCCCCTGGAGTTGAAGGGCCACCGGAGACCTGATAATCGAGGACTTTTCAACTGGATGCCCTGATGTCTATCAGCTCCTGAATGTTCATATCATTTCCAAGTAACGGCACATTTAAAAATAAAAGTGAATTTTAAACGTCTGCAAATTTATGCTCGCATGTGCACTCAGGAGCTGGGAGACAGCAGGCAATATCCGCATCGTAAGAACCATCCTCAAACATGTTAAAGATATATAAAGACGGGGGTGGGGGTGTTTCACAAGTAAGCATGCAAAATTAAAATGTTCTAAGACAAAGTGCTGAGGTTTGTGTGGTGCCTCTT
>NW_017310188.1:4339-7050 GCF_000935625.1 Nanorana parkeri
TTTTTTTAAATGCCCGGACTTGCCTTTTTTGGCAAAGGGGAACATTTTATTATAGGGATAAGGTCACTTTAAGCACCCCACAGAGCTGATGGTGGTCCCTGCCTCCATCACATGGGGGGGTCGGGGACATTGCAGAGTCCGTACGGCCGGCCCCGTCCTCCCAGCTGTGTCAGGCACAATTAGCATTATTTTGCACTTAATGACTCCCCGGAGCCGTGTCACCAGCCACTGGCACCAGCAGCAGCTGTCACCGTCACCTCGCCGTGTCACGTCTCTCTCTGCCCCGGCTCCCGGCGCTCTCCGCTCGCCAAGGTCGTCATGCCGTCCTGGGTAGTCGTACGACGCGCGAAGGGCTCAGATCTGGATAATATGCAGGCGGGTGGGCAGGACGTGCCGCTGACACCCCTCATCCTCTCCCACTATTATTACCCGCGTGTGTTATTAAGCAGCTGCGAGCTGACGCACGCCGCGGGGCTGGGGCACGAGAAATGGCAGGTTGTAATCTGCCGGGTGGGGGGACACACCTGTGACGGGGGCCCATCGTGAGACGTGAAGCATGTTCTAAAATTAAGGAATCTGTGTCAGAAAAGTCGCAGAAATAAAGAAGGGGAGTTTAGGGACCCTGAAGAGGGGAGGCGAGCAGTTTGGACAACTTCTTAAAGGGAATGCGCAATCTTTAAAAATCATTTTCATATATATGTGCGGATGTTTCCAGCTCAGCGGAGGCGGTGCCTTGGGGCAGAAAGGTAGACACCCCTCATCCTCTCCCACTATTATTACCCGCGTGTGTTATTAAGCAGCTGCGAGCTGACGCACGCCGCGGGGCTGGGGCACGAGAAATGGCAGGTTGTAATCTGCCGGGTGGGGGGACACACCTGTGACGGGGGCCCATCGTGAGACGTGAAGCATGTTCTAAAATTAAGGAATCTGTGTCAGAAAAGTCGCAGAAATAAAGAAGGGGAGTTTAGGGACCCTGAAGAGGGGAGGCGAGCAGTTTGGACAACTTCTTAAAGGGAATGCGCAATCTTTAAAAATCATTTTCATATATATGTGCGGATGTTTCCAGCTCAGCGGAGGCGGTGCCTTGGGGCAGAAAGGTTACAGGGGGCAGGACCAACCCAAAATAATGTCACCATTGTGGTAACTGTTTCCTCATTTATTTAAAAACATTTTTTGGCCACCTCAGTGACTGTCATCCAAAGAACCAAATGGGGGGAGAGGTGGGTATGGGTTGGAGGGTATAAAGGGAGGTGCGGTGGGTATGGGTTGGAGGGGGTGTGTAGTGTATATAGGGAGGTGCGGTAGGGGGGGGGGGGTGGAGGGTATATAGGGAGGGGCGGTGGAGGGTATATAGGGAGGGGCGGTGGAGGGTATATAGGGAGGGGCGGTGGAGGGTATATAGGGAGGGGCGGTGGAGGGTATATAGGGAGGGGCGGTGGAGGGTATATAGGGAGGGGCGGTGGAGGGTATATAGGGAGGGGCGGTGGAGGGTATATAGGGAGGGGCGGTGGAGGGTATATAGGGAGGGGCGGTGGAGGGTATATAGGGAGGGGCGGTGGAGGGTATATAGGGAGGGGCGGTGGAGGGTATATAGGGAGGGGCGGTGGAGGGTATATAGGGAGGGGCGGTGGAGGGTATATAGGGAGGTGCGTGAGAGGGGTGGTGGTGGAGGATATGTAGGGAGGACATGACGTAGGTTACTGGCAGGATCACCGGGTGAAAATAAAGGTAACAAAGCCTGAAAAAAATAAAACTAATGCGGCCGCCACATCTAAGGACCATAAGCTCCAATAGGTGACATTTCTGTTCTTGGGTACACATGCGCTTAATGTTCATTCTCTGCTCCCCTAGATTCGGAGCTGGACCCCCTGTTACTGGAAGAGAAGCTGAGCCTGGAATTGGTCTCGGAGAATCAGGAGGCGAAAGAGAGCGAACCCAGCCAACAGAAAGACCAGACAGACGGCGAGAAGAGCCCCAGCGAGTCGGGGGCCAGCGCCTCCTCCTTCGAAGAGCTGGACCTGGACGGCCACGCGGCGGCCGCAAAGAGCCAGCCGGACAATCAGACGGCGTGGAGCAAAATGCCGGAAACGTGGGACAAGGAGAGTCCCGAGGAATAAGAGACCGAGGCTCCGCCAACGTCCGTAGACCTTCCTCAGGAATAGTTAGCGCGCTTTTAACCGCCCGTGCAGATCAGACGCGGATGAGGAGACGTGACTCTCGTCCGCTTTAGTTTACACGCCGGCCGCTTCCTTCTCAGAGACACAAAGATCTTTCTTCCTCGTTATTTATCACCGTGCGTTCTCTCCTCAGCCGGGGACACCATTTTTTCTTTTGATGAGAAGGGAATTAGCCGCAGTCTAGGGAGCGTATAGAAGATGCTGCGTAGGACGCACAGCGGCGACGATACAAAGAGTAGACAATATTATCCTCCGGGGGGCCTAAAAGAGATTCTGGAAGCGCAGAATAGTTTTGTTTTTCATGTATTTTTATTAGCGTTTTTTTTTTTAAATTCCATCACAATGGAACAAAGCGGCTCGACGGTGAAGGGACAGGCGCGATCCAACGTAGACGCGTTCCGCAAGGAAACACGTATGTAGAACGATCCAGCAACAACTGTACACTGAATCGGGGGGCAGGCAACCTCGCAACTCCAAATCCCATCATTCCTCTGGCATGGGGGGGGGGGGCAGGCGTGGGGCGGTTTATAATCC
>NW_017310188.1:7991-9517 GCF_000935625.1 Nanorana parkeri
GCCGCCCCAACCCCGCCTCTCCCCGTGGCTTGGGGGGGGGGTCATGCCTGTGGCTGTTTATAATCCGCAGTGCCTCATGGGATTTGTAGTTTCACCACAGCTGGAGTGCCGAGGTTGCCCACACCAGATAGAACTATTATTATTATTATTATTGTACAGGATTTATATAGCGCCAGCAGGGTGCGCCGCGCTTTAAGTGCACACGGGAAGAGAGATGCTCCGGTGTTGTGTAGATTGAAGACGCAACGCACAGCTCACCCCCTGTCATGCATCTTTGCAATCCACATTCGGGGGCACGGGTAACCGTCTTCCAGAGAACTTATCTTTAGAAGCTGCCAAACCGACACACGAGGCTTCTTCCAAAAAGTCTTTTTACAGAAGGCTGTGGAATAAAATTTGATACAACTGCTGACGTGTTTCTGCCTTGCCCGGCCTTAGTCATAGCTGTGACTAAGGCAGAGGAGGCAGAAACGCGTCAACAGTTTGTAATAAAACGTTTGTGGATACTGGCGATACTTTTTGGAAGAGCATCGTGTGTCGGTTTTGCAGTTCCGGTGTTGCGTGGTTCAGTGACGTGCAGTACCTCTTGCTCCCGGTGACGCATTGCCCAGCCCCGCCGGCCGAAGCTCCGCCTCCCGCCGGAACGAAGCCCTGTCCCCAAGCTAGTGGAAGGGAGGAGCCTCCCGGTCCCTCACTTGCTCCTCATCGCTGAGGCTCCGTGACAGGTGACACAGCGGGGAGGATTTCCATGCTGTGTAACCTGTTAGATGCCGATCTGAATGGAGAAAAAGCTGTCAGCTTCAGACAGCTTTTTCCTCCATAATTCTAGGTGAGGCTCCGCCTCCCCTGACCGCACGTCCCTGGTGTGGTTGGAGCAGCAAGCGTGTTACAACAAGCCGGGGAGTCCCGGGTCGGCGTGTTGTAGAGAGTTTTCAGTTACTTAGCAGGGGGGGTCTAGGGCCAGTGTCTTGGATCCAGGCTGCGGCAGAGCATTGGACATAAATATTTCAAATATTCATAATATAGACCCGGAAAGGAGGGGAGGAGTGATGTAGTACAGAGGGTGGCTTGGGGTATGGAGGAGGGGAGAGGGTGACACGGCAGACCAGGGTCAATGGCAGGTGAGGGCTCAGACTCGCGTACTCCTCCAGCGGTTCCATAGAAGTTAAAGGAGAACTATGGGGTCAGTGTTTTACCTTGGCACTCCAGCTGTTTTGGAACTACAAGTCCCATGAGGCATTGCAAGGCTCTGACAGCCACAGACATAACTCCCAGAGGCAGATGCATCTCGGGATTTTGTAGTTTCAGCACAGCTGGAGTGCCAATGTTCGCCACCACTGCCTTAGGGTAACGTTAGGGCACAAACTAGCGTCCTCCCGTCACCCTAGGCTCAGTATATAGGGAGCTACAGCTCGCGGTATACTGAGACGCCGCAGCCGGGGCGGATCCCGACTTAGACGACGGGATCCGCCCAGCTGCGTGAGTGACAGCTGGCTCTGCCTATCTAGAGGCAGAGCCAGCTGTAC
>NW_017310188.1:9712-11886 GCF_000935625.1 Nanorana parkeri
GCCCCGCCGGAGGTCCCCCCCCCCGCACCGATCTGCTTGAACAGCTTCCGCGTCATCCACTTCCTGCTACACGAAATCCTTCGGATGTTTCCGGATTTATATACATTTCATTAAATTATTTTACATTATTATGAAATGACGTTTTCTCTCTGATTTTTATTTTCTGCCTTTTTAGTACACGAGGACGTGAACGTGTCTCACGTGCGATGATGAGAATGACTTTATCATCCAGTGAAGCACTTAAAGTGGACCTGTCATTAAAATTCCATCATCGCGTCGCATCAGCAAAATCGCATTCATATTTTGAATGAAAAAAAAGTGCCTCTTATTTCTGTGTCCGTCAGGTGACCTAAAGCAAAAGATCACATGATCTCCGGCTCCCTGGTGGCTGTTACATGATGACATGGCCTTGAGGAGAAACGCGTCCACCAAATCGGTGATATCAATGCACCATTCCCATTTTTAGATGGTTCATGAGCTCATTCCGAAACGTGGCCCAGCTGCTTTCACTGCAAGGGTGGAGTACTCCAGGCAATCTAAAATGAACCCTCGCAGTGGGGCTACCCCCCCCCCCCCCCCCCCTCGCTGCAAGGGTTAACTGCTCGTTATCTAATAGCTGTGAGAGGGGAGGTAACCTGTATCCCAGCCTAGGCCATTGTGTCACATGGTATCCTGTATCCCAGCCTAGGCCATTGTGTCACATGGTATCCTGTATCCCAGCCTAGGCCATTGTGTCACATGGTATCCTGTATCCCAGCCTAGGCCATTGTGTCACATGGTATCCTGTATGCCAGCCTAGGCCATTGTGTCACATGGTAACCTGTATGCCAGCCTAGGCCATTGTGTCACATGGTATCCTGTATCCCAGCCTAGGCCATTGTGTCACATGGTATCCTGTATCCCAGCCTAGGCCATTGTGTCGCATGGTAGCCTGTATCCCAGCCTAGGCCATTGTGGTCACATGGTATCCTGTATCAGCCTAGGCCATTGTGTCACATGGTATCCGGTATCCCAGCCTAGGCCATTGTGTCACATGGTATCCGGTATCCCAGCCTAGGCCATTGTGTCACATGGTATCCGGTATCCCAGCCTAGGCCATTGTGTCACATGGTATCCTGTATCCCAGCCTAGGCCATTGTGTCACATGGTATCCGGTATCCCAGCCTAGGCCATTGTGTCACATGGTATCCCCAGCCTAAGCCATTGTGTCGCATGGTAACCTGTATCCCAGCCTAGGCCATTGTGTCACATGGTATCCGGTATCCCAGCCTAGGCCATTGTGTCACATGGTATCCGGTATCGCAGCCTAGGCCATTGTGTCACATGGTATCCGGTATCCCAGCCTAGGCCATTGTGTCACATGGTATCCGGTATCCCAGCCTAGGCCATTGTGTCGCATGGTATCAGGTATCCCAGCCTAGGCCATTGTGTCACATGGTAACCTGATACCCCGCCTAGGCCATTGTGTCACATGGTATCCTGCATTGCTGTATAATGTATTGCTGGGATTTGTAGTTCCTCTACAGCTTGGAGTCAGGGGCAGAACTCCCAGGGTAGCAGCAGTTGAAGCTGGGACCGGGTCCTAAAATCATTAGTCTGCATTGTTTAAAAAAAGTAAAGTCACAAAGCTAATTAAAAAAATCGTTGATTGGTATCGGCGAGTACTGGCGGAAAAGTATCGGTACTCAGTCTGGATAAAACGGTATTGATGCATCCCTACTGCAAACTAAAAGCTGATTGGCTGTCATGTTACAGCACCTCCCCCCTCCCCGTCTTGCTGAACTCGGTTTGCAGTTCATATTTTTTTTTATTTATAAACGCGTCAATCTGCGCACAGAGCTGGAGATAAATCTGCGTGATTCACGTTCATCGAGCGCCGCGGTTATTCTCATGATTAGGGTTTATTTTGATGTTTTTTTTTGGCTGAAGAGCCGCAGAACAGAGGTTGTCTGAGGGAACGTTGTGAGCGCTGGTATCGGACGGGCACCGTCTTCCCCGCCCCCCCCCCTGCGGCCATCAGCTGATTCTCTTCATCATTTGTCATTAATTTGCAGATAATTTCAATCCCTGAGTCCCGGCAGAATCGGGCCCGGCGAGCTCCTCTCCCTGCCGGCGTCATTCCGTATCTGCTGTTTCCCCCCCCCCCGCCCCCCCCCCCCCCCCCACCCATGGTT
>NW_017310188.1:12058-13346 GCF_000935625.1 Nanorana parkeri
ATGCGGTGTTCTCCTGTCATTGTACTTTTGTGGAGTTCTGTCCCGAATTATTTAACAGACCAAAAAAATAAAGCTGAAGAAAGTTCCTGTTGTTGCGTTTATTCCCACACGACGGGGCAGCGGCGGTTATGTAGGCGCTGTGGCGATCAGCGGTGGCGAGGTTCTATAGAGAGTCGCTGGGATTTGTCCGTCCCTCATCTATGGTCAGGAGCTGCATGGAGGATGAGACATTTCACAGCCAAATTTGTGATTTCCACTTCATTGAAATGTTTTATGAAAGTTGCCTACCCCCTCCCCCCCACTCATGCCCCCTTTTGCAGTCTCCACTCCTCTGGGAAGACTTTCCACAAGATTTTGGAAGGTGTTGGTGGGGTCAGGTGCTGATGTTGGATGAGCTGACTCACAATCTACATTCCAGTTCATCCCGATGGTGCTCAGTAGGGTTGAGGTCAGAGCTCTGTGCAGGACACTCGAGTTCCTCCACCAAGCTGGTCACACCATGTCTGTATGGAGCTTTGTACACAGGGGACAGTCATGGAGGAACAGAAAAGGGTCTTCACCAAGATGTGACCACAAGGCTGGAAGAGCCCAATTGTCTACAATGTCTTTGTATGATGGAGGATCACCAGAACCTTTACTGGAGACTCCCTGACCTCCATCACTCGGAGGGTTCACCTATGTTTTGAAGAAGACTCTTTGATTTATAAGGTTCTCTCTGGTATCACCCCAGCATGCTGGCCAGCAGTGCTGTTCCTTGTGGTGCCTCTGGCCCTGGAGGACCGCAGATTATACGGATAACATTCTTTGCAGCATGATTGTGAAGAGAGAAGACCGGCTCCCGCTTTCCCCGTCCCGCTCAGGTAATCACTCGGGATATTGCTGGACGCGGAGCACCGAGGTCGGGGGAATCTCTTTCTGACGCTCCATTGCTCTGGAACCTGCACTGGATGGGATTCCTCATCTGTGAGAGAACTATGTGGTCAGGGCTTTTCCCCATAGCTCTCCTTAGGGTAACGGGAGGACACAAACTAGCGTCCTCCCGTCACCCCAGGCTCAGTATATAGGGAGCTACAGCTCGCGGTATGCTGAGACGCCGCAGCACATGAGGTGAGTGAAAAGCCCCTCCCCCTCATAGTTCTCCTTTAAGGGGGAGAGGCTACCCCAGGGGGCCGCTGTGCCAGCAATTCACAATTGTGCTGCTATAGTGACCAATATAACTAATGACAACGCTAATATCTGCCCGGGTAATGACGGGGTGTGCACAGGCTGGTCCTCAAATGGTTAAACA
>NW_017310188.1:13483-18139 GCF_000935625.1 Nanorana parkeri
CCCCCCCCAAACAGCATGCGCTCATGGTGCAGATACCAGCGGTCATTGTTCATATCCGTCAACCAAAAGCTAAAGCTGAAAGTCAGTGGTCAGCAGTTGGAAACAATGCTCCAGTGTCAGTGGTCAGTAGGGGAGCAAAAGGATGTCAGCCAGTGGGAGGAAAGACAAACTGCACCCCCTCCCCCTCCCATCATCAGAGGTCAGTAGGGGAAAAATCATGCCCTGGTGTTATTGGTGGGAGAGGAGAGTGCTGGTGGGGGGGGGAGACAAAAGAGAAAGTGAGAGGAAAGATAGTGAGGAGAGAGAGAAACGAGAGGCAGAGGAGAGATAAAGGGGGAGAGGAGGAAAGAAGAGAGAGAAAGGGGAAGAGGAGGAAAGGAGAGAAAGGGGAAGAGGAGGAAAGAAGAGAGACAGAAAGGGGGAGAGGAGGAAAGGAGAGAAAGGGGAAGAGGAGGAAAGAAGAGAGACAGAAAGGGGGAGAGGAGGAAAGGAGAGAAAGGGGAAGAGGAGGAAAGAAGAGAGACAGAAAGGGGGAGAGGAGGAAAGAAGGGAGAGAAGACAGAGGGGAAGAAGGGAGAGGGGGACAGGAGGGAAGAAGAGAGAGAGGGGGAGAGAAGACGAAGAGAAAGGTCTCTACGGAGTCTCCGCCCCCCAGAATCTAGAACAAGACTTATTAAGATGTGAGAGGACAAAGAGTTGGTTTCCTTCATCGTTCATAAACCCCGGAGACCGTCACCATGTGTATGTGAGAAGCAGACACACCGTCCACCATCCCGCCAGCCTGTACCGCACATTGATGTGAATGAGCAATGTTCCCATCCACACGCACTGCTGATGGTATCTGGACGTTGTCACCCGCGCTGCACCTTGACATGTCCTCGCACTTGTAATTCTCTGAACTCGGATGCAATCTGAGCAAAATCTTATTACAATCTCGTGACTTTCACTATATAACCGTCATCGGCCGTTCATCACTGTCTGTTATTGATGGAGTTTTCGGTCATTGACCTTCCCAGCGGCCGCCGACGTTATAGAGTGAAAAACAGCGAGCCAGAAACCGATCTGTAGACCTCTGCCTGGGATTTCACCCAATTATCGGAGGTGAAGGTCGCCACGGGCGTGAGATGGATCTCCCCAGATTAGCAAAATTGACCAGTGTAGGCAGTGGTGTATTTTGGTTTTGTGCTGCCCTAGGCAAGACTAAACTCAGGCAACCGCCACCCCACCCCCCCATCTAAATTTGCCCCACCCCATCCTGTTTAGGACATTTTGCGCAACCTGCCAGTCACTGGATACAGCAAACACGGGGTCCCAAGGGAGCTGTGCATGGTCTCTGGTGGGATGCACGGGGTCTCGGGAGAGCTGTGCAGGGTTTATGGTGGGATGTGCAGGATCTTAGGAGGGCTGCACGGGGTCTCGGGAGAGCTGTGCAGGGTTTATGGTAGGCTGCGTGGGGTATATGATGGGCTGTGCAGGGTCTCAGGAGGGCTGCACGGGGTCTCGGGAGAGCGGTGCAGGGTTTATGGTGGGCTGCGTGGGGTACATGATGGGCTGTGCAAGGTCTCAGGAGGGCTGTGCATGGTCTCAGGAGGGCTGCACGGGGTCTCGGGAGAGCGGTGCAGGGTTTATGGTGGGCTGCGTGGGGTACATGATGGGCTGTGCAAGGTCTCAGGAGGGCTGTGCATGGTCTCAGGAGGGCTGCACGGGGTCTCGGGAGAGCGGTGCAGGGTTTATGGTGGGCTGCGTGGGGTACATGATGGGCTGTGCAAGGTCTCAGGAGGGCTGTGCATGGTCTCAGGAGGGCTGCACGGGGTCTCGGGAGAGCGGTGCAGGGTTTATGGTGGGCTGCGTGGGGTACATGATGGGCTGTGCAAGGTCTCAGGAGGGCTGTGCATGGTCTCAGGAGGGCTGCACGGGGTCTCGGGAGAGCGGTGCAGGGTTTATGGTGGGCTGCGTGGGGTACATGATGGGCTGTGCAAGGTCTCAGGAGGGCTGTGCATGGTCTCAGGAGGGCTGCACGGGGTCTCGGGAGAGCTGTGCAGGGTTTATGGTGGGCTGGGCAGAGTCTCAGGAGGGCTGCACGGTGTCTCGGGAGAGCTGTGCAGGGTTTATGGTAGGCTGCGTGGGGTATATGATGGGCTGTGCAGGGTCTCAGGAGGGCTGTGCATGGTCTCAGGAGGGCTGCACGGGGTCTCGGGAGAGCTGTGCAGGGTTTATGGTGGGCTGCGTGGGGTACATGATGGGCTGTGCAAGGTCTCAGGAGGGCTGTGCAGACTCCCTTTCCCTGATACATGTGCTGCTCCACAAGCAGCCCAAAGTGCCATCAGTACCAACAGGATACATTGCAGTCCTCCAGCCTGCTTCTGGGACATCCCACCATCAGATCACATACTATGGCCAGCCCCGAGCCACCCGCTGCTTCCCCTCCACCTCCTGTACAAAGCCAGCCGGACCGCATCTCACTGGGCCCTCCCCTCCACCGGGCAGCTCTCTAATTAGGCAGCCGCTCTTAGGGCCACTGCCTGATTCTGTGCCGCCCAGCCTCGGCCCACAGGGCAAGTACCCAGTATGCCCAAAGGTAAGTCCGTCTCTTTCCACCTCATTGGTTTGGGGCGGCATTTTCTGCCGCCCCCCGGGAAAGTGCCGCCCTAGGCAAATGCCTAGTTTGCCTTGCAGTAGATACACCCCTGAGTGTAGGAGCCGCCTGATTGGATATATAAAACGGGTTCTTTAGGCGGGTTCTTGACCTACATCTTTAGCAGCAACTGTGATCCAATTGAAGTAAAGCTTCCT
The DNA here is from genome assembly GCF_000935625.1 of Nanorana parkeri. Taxonomy (NCBI): domain Eukaryota; kingdom Metazoa; phylum Chordata; class Amphibia; order Anura; family Dicroglossidae; genus Nanorana; species Nanorana parkeri. The sequence goes on from NW_017310188.1 coordinate 16,277, forward strand.
GTGTGGGCGCCATAAATTGATCGACTGTTTGAGACGTATTCACCTAGTGATGCGCATTCCTGTAGTCCCGTGTCTTATGACAATAGTCGGTTTTGCAGATTGTCATCTAATGTCTATATGGGCACTGGGGGTGAGCGGAGTGTTTTCGGTTGAATGATTTTGCTGCCAAATCACAGATTTCACCATCTCATACATTTTTATACCTATTTTTTCTGTAGTGGGTAGCACTTATAATTTAGGGGTTTAACATACAGTATATTGCCAAAAGTATTGGCCCCCTCCCCCTCCAGATCATGTGATTCAGGTGTTCCAATCACCTCCATGGCCCTCGGTGTATAGGATGAGGCACCTCGGCATGCAGACGCTTCTACAGACATTGGTGAGAGAACGGGTCGCTCCCAGGAGCTCAGTGACTACAAGCGTGGTGCCGTGATAGGTTGTCACCTGCGCAATAAGTCCATCCGTGACATTTCCCGGCTACTAAATATTCCGCCGCGGTCGCCTGTTACTGGGATTATAACAAAGTGGAAGCAACTGGGAACAACAGCAACTCAGCCAGGAAGTGGTTGGCCACGTTACATGACAGAGCGGGGTCAGCGCATGGTGAAGCGCACAGTGCGCATAAGTCGCCAACTGTCTGCAGAGTCAATAGCTACAGACCTCCAAACTCCATGCGGCCTTCAGATTGGCACAACAACAGTGCGTAGAGAGCGTCATGGAATGGGTTTCCATGGCCGAGCAGCTGCATCCAAGCCGCACATCACCGAGTGCAATGCAAAGCGTGGGATGCCGTGGTGTAAACACCTTTGGGATGAATTAGAGGCGGAGACTGCGAGCCCCTCCCCCAACATCAGTACCTGACCTCACAAATGGTCCAACATTCCCATAGACACACCCCTAAACCTTGTGGACGCCTTCCCAGAAGAGGCGGAGCTGTTACAGCAGCAAAGGGCGGAGCCAACTCAATACTGAACCCTACGGACTAAGACTGGGATGTCATTAGAGGTCATGTGCGTGTAAAGGCGTCCCAATGCTTCTGGTAATATAGTGTATGTTATATTTAAGTCTACCTCGAACATTTCTCTCCCTATTTTCTAATATCCCTCAATATCCATGAATACCGATCAATATCAATCAATATCCCTATTTAGGACGATGACAGAAGAGGATCAATAGAAGCTTTTCCACGCTCAGAAGTTTCAGATTTTCATGATCCATGATGGAGGAATTCTCTTCCTCCGCCAGGTTGCCGCTCTCGGTGTTATGAGGTCACCGCTCCTCGCTGGCTTCTTACAGCAAAGCTCAAAGCGGCGATACATAAATGATGGCGGCGCGCATCGCTAGCTCCTCTGAGCCTTCCAGCTGCTGCAGACCGGCAGTTGGAAGTCAGAGGATTCCAATGTGATTAAATATTTCATCCAATGAACTAATAAGGCCGTTTCCAATCGCATCTCGTTCCCAATCACATCGCGTTCCCAATCACATGGCGTTCCCAATCACATCGCGTTCCCAATCACATGGCGTTCCCAATCACATCGCGTTCCCAATCACATGGCGTTGTTCCCCTTTAAGATTTCCTTATTCTCTGTTTTTTTGTTGTTTTGTTTTTGTTGTTGCTAAAAGCCAAACTCTTCTCCTAAAAGCCTTCTTAATGTTGAAGTTTCTGAGGATGGCTGCTGGCGGTTCCCATGGCAACCACGGATCCGGCTCGCATCGCTCCTACCCACCTTTTGACACACTGCGTCCGGGTTGACGTCAAAGACCACGGCTTTAACCGGACGCGTGACCTCGTGACCCCGCGGCGGCAGGTGGCTGCAGGACGGGGTCCACGGCGACGCTGCAACTGTTAAAACGGCCCCCCCC
>NW_017310188.1:18347-19172 GCF_000935625.1 Nanorana parkeri
ACCCCCCCCAAAAAAAATGGTTTCCCTTCCAAATAGTTACTAAACAACAGCTGAATTGTAGAGTGAACGGGGCGTGAATGTGCGCGCGCGGTCTGCCCGCCTGCGTCCTGGCACACTGCGGCGTTCTGCGCGCTCAGGTTGTGTTAATTATTTTCTTGTTATTAAAGTGCTGCCGCAGCTGGGGAATAAGAGATTGTTGGTGGGCGAGAAAAATAGACAGAAACGCTAAGAAGCGTTATTATCACCGAGAAAAGCGCGCGGGACGTATAAAATATTGAACAAATAGATCGCTTTCATCCCCGCGCTTTTAACCCCTTTATGACCAGGTGAACGGAAAGCCTTTTGTGAAATGAGACATCCGATGCCCCCCACCCCACCCCGCTCACCTCCACTTTTTGTACATTAACAAGCTTTTGGTCTTTTATGGTTTCTGAGCTGCCGTTGGCCAGTGCGGACCGCGGTCCTTTCATGGGTTGCTGTGCCTTTAAGGAAGGGTGGGTTAGGGTAGGAGACCGCGGGTGGGAGTACCCGAGAAGCCGGGGGAAAGAGACTGCACTTCTGAATTCCCCCGCAGAGTATTACTTCCAGTCGGGTGTTTGGGGCATCCCAGGGGCCCACATTTCTGGTTCAGACTTCACCGTTCACCCAACACATGAATGGCGCCGGCGTGTTCCCTACTATGGGGTCAGAGACTTTGCATTCAGAGATGCCGCAGCTGAAGCGGATCCCGACAATTCTGTCTGGATCCACCCAGCTGCGTGAGTGACAGCTGGCTCTGCCTATCTAGATAGGCAGAGCCAGCTGTACCCGCCCCCTCCCCGTCAG
>NW_017310188.1:19215-20439 GCF_000935625.1 Nanorana parkeri
TCCGGAAAGGGGGGGGTGGGGGATCCCTGCAGGGAGCCGTGAGTGACAGTCACGGCTCTCTGCACGGATAGATCGAGAAGTGAGCGAGCTCCGGTATGTGTTCCCTCACTTCCCGATCTACTGAGCCGACCTGTGACAGTCTCATTGTCACAGGTCGGCTCAGATTATGAGAATGAGTGAAAATCACTCGCCCCATACTTCTCCTTTAATGAAGGATAAAGAAAAATAGTTTCTGGTGGTTTTTGAAAAAAAAACAGCAAAATAAGTCAAATAAAACATTAAAATGACAATACACCAATGACCATGAAGTATGCAAAAATCCCTGACCCTAACGCTTTGTTTATAAACAAAGCCATGTGACCAACATGTTAGGTCATCACACAGCTTTATTGATATACAGAGTCACACAATGGCGGGGTGTCAAATGACAAGCGGCTTTAAAGGGGAATTTTTTAGCTTATTTACCCGGCAGTGTCACATGGCCAAACATTTGTAAATTCAATGAAATTTCGACGAAGGCGAAACGGATAATTCTGCTGCAAATCTAGGCTGGCGAAATTGGCCGCTCATCCCTATTTTTATATATATATATTAGGGCTGTGTAAATTAAAGATGAATTTCTCGATTAATCGTTAAACTTTTTGATCGATTAAAATTATTTTGATCGCTAATGAAAACACTCACCTCTCCGCCGGCTTCCGGGAGTACCGTCACAGACATCGACGTCACCGGACTCCTCCACCATTTCCTTCGTTAGCCGACGAACCACCATCAGGATGATAATCGCCCCCATTATTACCAGTCAGAGGCCGGATCTACCTGCGTTCGAAGCTCATTGCGCTGGTTTTGCTTCGTTGCCCGAACTTATGTCTACGAGTTAACCCTTTGTGACAACCCGAGAAAAAAAAAAAAAGAGTCTTCCCGCGTCGAGCTCCACATGACAGTACCCAGGGACACGGATGTCGCCGCCACTGTCCTTGCGTGCCGCCACAGCACAGCGCACATAAATCCTGGCTGAAGCTTCATTCGCCCACTGGGCAGGTCAGCCACAGTCAATTAGCTATACAGGCAGCGGATTGCTTTTTACTTCCTTTATGTATAGTACAGACTGCAGGCCCGAGGTTTAACCAGTGCCGGCGTACGGGGGCTCTGCCTGCGCCGCGCCATTTCCCTCTGCCTGGCCTCCTTCTCTCGGACAGGAAGGGGTTAATTAGCTGCTTTTGT
>NW_017310188.1:20829-28589 GCF_000935625.1 Nanorana parkeri
AATGTTGCTTCCTGTGTCCTTAAGCCATTCTGTCCAAGCCATTGAGGATCAGCTGAAGTCGCTAAGTACGTATAGAGGGACGCGCCGCGTTCCGGATCTCGCTGGAGGAAAGGCGAACGCTGGAGAATATATTTCCAAGGACGGAGAATATTTGTATCAGCAGATAACAGAAGGAGCCGCGATACGGCTCGCAGCGGCCACTGAGCTTTCATTACACCGCGAGCTGCGATTCCGATCGTTCGCTCGCGAAGAATGCGATTATTTCATTTTTTTCAGATGGATTTAAAAATAATCCAATAATTGGCTAACGCTATAGAAGAGAAATCATTCCACACATATACACCGAGTGGCCGGATTATTATATACACCGAGTGGCCGGATTATTATATACACCGAGTGGCCGGATTATTATATACACCGAGTGGCCAGATTATTATATACACCGAGTGGCCGGATTATTATATACACCGAGTGGCCGGATTATTATATACACCGAGTGGCCGGATTATTATATACACAAATAATCTGGCCACTCAGTGTATATAATAATCCGGCCACTCAGTGTATATAATAATCCGGCCACTCGGTGTATATAATAATCCGGCCACTCGGTGTATATAATAATCTGGCCACTCAGTGTATATAATAATCTGCCCACTCAGTGTATATAATAATCTGGCCACTCAGTGTATATAATAATCTGCCCACTCAGTGTACATAATAATCCGGCCACTCAGTGTATATAATAATCCGGCCACTCAGTGTATATAATAATCCGGCCACTCGGTGTATATAATAATCCGGCCACTCAGTGTATATAATAATCCGGCCACTCAGTGTATATAATAATCCGGCCACTCGGTGTATATAATAATCCGGCCACTCAGTGTATATAATAATCTGCCCACTCAGTGTATATAATAATCTGGCCACTCAGTGTACATAATAATCTGGCCACTCAGTGTATATATTCAGTACGGACATGAAGGTAAAAGTGAAACAAACGTGTTACAATTTGATTGGGCGGAAGAAGAAATGTAACAATTTATCCGCCGATACTTTCTTCAGTCAGAATGAAAACAGTAACACACTCACTCTCACACACCGCAATCATCAATCACAATAATCTCATCAAAGAGGAAACAGTACGCTTGTTTTGTAACCCCTGAGGACCCCTTAGAATCAGGGGTAGGTGACCTGGGCACTGCAGCTGCGCTGAAACTACAAATCAGAGTTGTGCAACGCCTCATGGGACTTGTAGTCCAACAATTGGAGTGCCAAGGTTGCCTCGTCCCACCTTAGAGGGAACCTGACAGGTCACTAAACAATTTGCCACTTACATCCTGGTTCGATCTATGTGAAGTTTTTTTTATTTTAGTAGGCAAAGATACTTTCATATACTGTGTGTATGTATATATATGTATATATATATATATATATATACAATTTAGGTCACTAAACAAATCTTCCGAGCATCTTCCTGAATGAGAAGAGATATCACACTCCCCTCCTCTCCTCTCCGGCGGCCAGCGTCTTCTATGCTCCCCTCCAATCCAGTGTTGCAGCCTCCATTAGCCTTTTCCACATTTAATCCTTCTGGAGGTCCCAGATGCCTGTGCCTCCTGCCCCCCCCCATTCACCATGGTTCAATCCTCTGACCCCCCCACCCTTACTGCAAAGCTGTCATCTGTAGTGATGAGGCGGAAGAAACCAACCCTGGGGGGGGCGCAGGTGCACAGGTCTCTGATTAGAGTCTGATGAAGGCTGCAGTGTCAGAATGGAGGTGAGAGACTTAAAGCCTAACCCCAGGGAAATTAAAAGTTTTTCCTTGCAGTGGGGCTGCCTCGGCACGGCAAGGGTTAACTACTTGTCTGTGCCTCAGGGACAGGGATAAGCTGTATTACATACCTGATCCCCACTCCGGCCACATCCCTCTGGGCTACTAGACAGGTCCCCACATCTTCTTCTCCCCTTCATTTTGGGGGGATCTAAGGTCAGTGGCGTCACAAGAGGGGTGCGGGGGGTGCGGCCCGCACCCGGGTGACACCATTAGAGGGGTGACACCAAAATGAGTCATTTTGGTGTCACCCCCCTCTGAAAAGTCGGGCGCTCGGTCATGGACAGTATCAGGAGAGAGGAGGGGACCCGGCGGCATACCTCATCCCGCCGGGTGACTGTCCGCTCCTCTCTCTGCCGGCGTCCATCACCAAGATGGCCGCCGGCAGGTATCAGAATACTGCTGCGCGTGCGCGATGACGTCATCGCGCACATGCGTGGTGACGTCACGCGCATGCGCAGTGACATCTTGGCAGGGTGACACCCAGCCTCGGGACGCCCCTGATCTAAGGACATCTGATGTAATCAGGTAAAATGCCTGCAAAACAGTTTCGGCCTTGGATACAATTTAACTCATTGTGGAGAGCAGATATCATGGCGAACATGGAGCTATGTGACCCCTGGTGACACTTTCATGGAGGTCCTTGTTCAGGCACTTCCTGTCATTGGGTGACATGGCTCTGCCCCCATGACCCTCCATGTCACATGGGCTCCCCAGGTTACATCTCCAACCTTGGTTCAAAGTATCACCCTAACCGTCCCCTCCGCTCATCCCAATACCTCCCACTTTCCAGCTCCCTCGTCAACTCCTCCCATGCTCGCCTCCAGGACTTCTCTCAAGTCTCTCCCATTCTTTGGAACTCCTTACCCCAACCTGTCCATCTATCTCCCACCTTGACTGCCTTTCGGCGATTCCTTAAGACTCATCTCTCCAGGGAAGCCGATCCCACCTCAACCTAACCGCTCAACCATCACATTCTCATACAATTCATCCCCACACACAGCTACCTCCTCATGTATCACTGGCCCCTCCCCTTTTAGATTGTAAGCCCTCAGGGACAGGGCCCTCCTTAAAGGAGAACTATGGGGTTAAGACTTTTCCCCATAGTTCTCCTTAGGGTAACGGGAGGACACAAACTAGCGTCCTCCCGTCACCCTAGGCTCAGTATATAGGGAGCTGTAGCTCGCGATATACTGAGACGCCGCAGCTGAAGCGGGTCCCGAAAATTGTGCCGGGATCCGCCCAGCTGCGTGACTGAGGCAGAGCCAGCTGTACCCGTACCCGCCCCCTCCCCCGTCCGTTCCGCCAGTCAGCGCTGGCGGATCGGAGCGGGGAGAGGGGAATCCAGCCCCTCCCCTGTCACGGCAGAGAGCCGTGACAGGATCGAGAGGTGAGCGAACGCCGGTATGTGTTCCCTCACCTCCCGATCTACTGAGCCGACCTGTGACAGTCTCATTGTCAGAGGTCGGCTAGAACTATGAGGTGAGTGAAAAGCACCCCCCCCTCCCCCCCTCATAGTTCTCCTTTAACATCTTGCCTTGAATTGTATTATAATGTCTTCCTTATATTGTAAAGCGCTGCGCACACTGTTGACGCTCTATAAATCCTGTATAACAATAATAATAATGGGCTCCCGGCACAGTTGTGGCGATATGATGCCAATCGCATGGGCATTCTCCACAGTTGTCACCATCAGGAAACCCGCTCTCAGAAATGCCATTCAGCCGTCACTGGAGAGCATTCAAACAGGATGTGGAAGGAAATAAAGTCAGAAATTGTACGTTTTAAAAGAAAAAGCATCATAATAATTAAGGATGCACAGATACTTTTCGAGTACCAGTGCCGATACTCTGCATTTTCCTGAGAACTCCCAGGGTTGCAGCGGTTGCAGCTGGGACCGGGCTCTGGCGCTCCACCGCTGTCCTGAAATCATTAGTCTGTATTGTTTTAGAAAAACTGTCACATGACACTAAACAAAAATGTATCAGTACTCGTACTCGCAAAACTGGTATCTGTGCATCAATTTATTTATGTTTATAAAAACAAAATGATACATTATAACAGAGATGCACAAATCCCGGGAGCTCTGTGCTCCTTACACATGACAGCAGAAAGGCATCATGGCACACTCACAAACCAGCATGTAAAACAACTTGTCTCACCACTAAGGACAATGACAGAGGTTTGGATACACGTCTTCTGCAGAAAATGTGAAAGCCGCACAGCCGCGCCAAGGCACCTCTTATAGTGCGGTCCTAACTCTAAACTATGAGAGTCTCCATCTTGGAGCACATGGGGGCAGAAGATTTCAAATTGGGTGCAGGCCTGTCAGGAGGAAGCCCAACCTCCTTAAAGGCACAGCGACACACAAGGGATCCCGCACATCCCAATGGCATCTGAGAACCCACATGCGTCACTGCACCAAATCGGTCAAGCAAAACAAATGACAAACGCACTCAACTTGTCATTTGTTTTGCCTTACACATGACAGCCGCCTCCTAATATATACATTTTTCTCTAGTGTAGTCTTGGAGCTCAAAAGTATCGGTACTTGTACTCGTACCGAGTACTGTACTTGGTATCTGTGCAACCCTAATTAATAGTTATAAAGGTAATGAAGGTATACAGAGTACAGAGCAAGCAGAATGTCATCCGGTTGAGGTTTCTATCTACTTTATGTCATTTTAGCTTTTATGTCAATTAGCTGAATATTCTGTAAGTGATACAATGATACAAGTCATCATTTCTTCTGTTCTCACCGTCCGCTGATCGCCGCGTCCAATATTACTCGTCTTGGGGGGCTCGGCGGCTACTACCGGCATCTAATAACTCTTCTCCCATCTCCAGGGATTTGCACTGTTTGAAATGACATAAAAAAGGCGTCTCATTTTCCTTCTTCCTCCTCCGCGCTGACAATCCCCCAAACACATTTCACAGATTTAATGGGCGAAAGCTTTCTGTTAGGACCCGGGCCGACGTGATGAGACATGAACGCGGCGGCACAGTGCGTAGTCAGCGCCTTTCTCGCTCCCACGTGGATTCCGTCCGCAGGCTTCATTAACGTAGACTAGGTGTAGTTTCGTATTATCACCCGATCGCCTGTTAATTGTCAGCCGTTCTATAAACAGGAGGAGGATTCATCCGCTTGTTAATAATACTCACAGCAGCAATTATTCACCGGTGAGCCATTAATAACGGCCCGACGTGTGTACTACGTGAAGATCCTCGTCTTGGCCAATGACGGCTCTCGTCGGTTCCTGGCCGCAGTGATAGATGGGATATCATGTTTTTTTTTTATAGCTGTGAGAATGGGGTTGGAAGTGAATCATCTTTTGTTATTGATACAAAAAAAATACTGCAATGAGATGAAATCCACAACATTTTATTCACAAACATGTTTTTAACATTGCGGTTAAAGTCACAAACAATACGGTGACCTTCTGGCATGAGATAATTGGGCTATTACAGAGAAATCACTCCAGACGGTATACTATGCGTAGTCCATTTGAATGGTAAGTTTGAAGAGAGATCGTACAATGCTGGCAGTTGATTTTGTCTCAACGCGTTTCGTCACTGTTGGTTTCCCAAGGAGAGGGACTTAATGCCAGAAAAGAAAGCTAAAGGATATAAACAAAGTATAACAAGGAACACGACCAGTACATGAAGATCAATGACTTAAGTGTTTTATAATTTATTCACTTGCCTATGCCATGGACGTAGAAAAGACACCCAAGCCTGGCATCCACCATCATCCCCCTGGCATCCACCATCATCCCCTAACATCCACCATCATCCCCCTGGCATCCACCATCATCCCTTGGCATCCACCATCATCCCTCTGGCATCCACCATCATCCCCTGGCATCCACCCTCATCCCCCTGGCATCCACCATCATCCCTTGGCATCCACCATCATCCCTCTGGCATCCACCATCATCCCCTGGCATCCACCCTCATCCCCCTGGCATCCACCATCATCCCTTGGCATCCACCATAATCCCTTGGCATCCACCACCATCCCCCCGGCATCCACCATCATCCCCTTGCATCCACCATCATCCCTCTGGCATACACCATCATCCCTTGGCATCCACCATCATCCCCTGGCATCCACCATCATCCCCCTGGCATTCACAACCATCCCTCTGGCATCCACCATCATCCCCTTGGCATCCACCATCATCCCCTTGGCATCCACCATCATCCCCTGGCATCCACCACCATCCCCTGGCATCCACCATCATCCCCTTGGCATCCACCATCATCCCCTGGCATCCACCATCATCCCTTGGCATCCACCATCATCCCCTGGCATTCACCATAATCCCCTGGCATTCACCATCATCCCTTGGCATCCACCATCATCCCCTGGCATCCACCATCAACCCCTTGGCATCCACCATCATCCCTCTGGCATCCACCATCATCAACTTGGCATCCACTATCATCCCCTGGCATCCACCATCATCCCCCGGCATCCACCATCATCCCTCTGGCATCCACCATCATCCCCTTGGCATCCACCATCATCCCTTTGGCATCCACCATCATCCCCCGGCATCCACCATCATCCCCCGGCATCCACCACCATCCCTCTGGCATCCACCATCATCCCCTTGGCATCCACTATCATCCCCTGGCATCCACCATCATCCCCCTGGCATCCACCATCATCCCTTGGCATCCACCATCATCCCTTGGCATCCACCATCATCCCTCTGGTATACACCATCATCCCCTTGCATCCACCATCATCCCCTTGCATCCACCATCATCCCTCTGGCATCCACCATCATCCCTTGGCATCCACCATCATCCCCTTGCATCCACCATCATCCCCCTGGCATTCACAACCATCCCTCTGGCATCCACCATCATCCCCTTGGCATCCACCATCATCCCCTTGGCATCCACCATCATCCCCTTGGCATCCACCATCATCCCCCGGCATCCACCATCATCCCCCGGCATCCACCACCATCCCTCTGGCATACACCATCATCCCCCGGCATCCACCATCATCCCTTTGGCATCCACCATCATCCCCCGGCATCCACCATCATCCCTTTGGCATCCACCATCATCCCCCCGGCATCCACCATCATCCCCCGGCATCCACCATCATCCCTCTGGCATCCACCGCCATCCCTCTGGCATCCACCATCATCCCTTGGCATCCACCATCATCCCTTTGGCATCCACCATCATCCCCCGGCATCCACCATCATCCCCCGGCATCCACCATCATCCCTCTGGCCTCCACCGCCATCCCTTTGGCATCCACCATCATCCCCCGGCATCCACCGCCATCCCTCTGGTGTCCACCATCATCCCTCTGGCATCCACTGGCATCCACCTGCCAGTACAGGAACCTATACTGATCAGCGCCATCGAGGGGCTCTAGTGCCATGCACGCGGCATCTGCCTGGCTATACGCTAAGTGGAACTTTTAGAAAGTGAACCTCCCCTTGATCTTTACATATACAAACTTGTCTTTTACAAATAATGCGGAAATGTATAAAAAGGTTGAAATTGCTTCTGTTTGAGTTTTATGTTCTGCTCGAGTCTCAGCAATCCTGGAACTCATCACTGACCAGCGCGGCCCCCGCTTGTATCCTCGCAGCACCCGGGGGGAAGACGGAATGTTAGAACACATTGAATGACAGAGATGGAAACAATGAAGAAATGTCATTTTCCTTCCATCTCCAATATAAGTTGAGCCGGCGAGGCTTCCTCTGTGATTCATTCTCTGAGTGCAGATCTCATTGTATACGGACACTCTGCTGTACATGGAGGAGACAATTATATACTTCTCTCATTGTACATCCACAGTGATGACTCTGGTGGGATATATATAGGACATTGGAGGGTCACTATAGTACGGTATACACTGAGTGGCCGGATTATTATATACACTGAGTGG
>NW_017310189.1:0-1397 GCF_000935625.1 Nanorana parkeri
GAGTATTGAGTCGTGTAGGAGAATACCCGTATCATGGTGGTTTGGAGGGTTTGCAGCCCCCACTATAAGAATGATGATCACCTCTAGAATAGTCCGTGTCCTGTATGTAGTCCTCCTTCCCTCCACTTGTGTCATACTGATCCCTCTCCTGACGTTCCCCGCAGGCTCTTTTTATGCCCCGGCAGAAGAGGAGGAATCCGTTTTTGGCATAGCGAGTGATGACGCCAATCGTCTTCTTGTGTCTGGTGACACCTCTGGCTCCATCCAGGTTTGGGACATCGCAACGTATGGTCTCCACTCTCAGGTAAAGTATCTGAAACCGCAGCACCACCCACAGGTTCAAAGCAGCAAGAGACAGCATGCGGTCATTGAAGGAAGGGGACCCATTAGGTTTTTGTATCTCTACTGGATGTAAAGTAACTGTATGAGGATGACCCCCCACCTGGTATGGGTACCCCACATGCAGGGGGTACTTCTCTTCCTATTAGTGGTCAGTGATTGAAGGGGGCCCCACCTGCAGGGGGAACCTCTCATATAGTCCTTTCTACTGCTTTCCTCTGCAGGTAGAGGGGATGAGGCCTCCGCTACTCTTCCGCTGGGCGGCACATACCAGCACAGTGGTCAGTGTGGAAATCTTCCAGTTTGAAGTGGAATCGTTTATCATCAGCGGCTCTTCTGACCAGACAGTCAAGCTCTGGACCTGTGATGGAAGCCATGTGGGCACGTTCGGCCAATCCCGGACCTGGAACCTGAGGAAACGATCCAGCTTCCAGCAGAACATGTAAGAGCTGTGTATCCCCCATAGAGACTGTCAGAACTCTGCCATGTGCCGGTACTGTTCAGTCCTGGTGCTGATATGACTTTGGGCTTTACCTAGTACACGCTGTCATGTGAGAGGCGGAGTCACAGTGCTGGATTTTGTATTCTGGGAGGAGGGATGTCATTGATCAGATTGTAGCCTTTGTCTTCTAATGGTTCTCCACTCTTGATTCCACATGCCATGGAAGGCTGAATCCAGATTGTATGCATCTTTCATGTCTCCATATATCTGAATTCAATGATGACAACCTGTCCTAAGGCACTCTCATCCATGTGTGTACCCCCTTTTGTAGAGCCAGCTGGGGTGTAGTCTGCACTTCCTAACATTGCTTTCCATCTTTCACAAGACTTAGAAAATGCCGAGTCCATGCTACACCCGTCCCCTCATCTCCTTCTCTGTATGCCGAGTCCATGCTACACCCGTCCCCTCATCTCCTTCTCTGTATGGCGAGTCCATGCTACACCCGTCCCCTCATCTCCTTCTCTGTATACCGAGTCCCTGCTACACCCGTCCCCTCATCTCCTTCTCTGTATGCCGAGTCCATGCTACACCCGTCCCCTCATCTCCTTCTCTGTAT
>NW_017310189.1:7307-23018 GCF_000935625.1 Nanorana parkeri
CAGACAGGAAGTGAACAGGAGTCAGCTAACAAATCACATGTAGTAACAATCTCTGACCACCGGAGTGACTTTATCCCGCGTGGCTCAGTGAGCAATGCCACATAACGTTACTCGGATTCTCATGCGCGCTCAGTCACAGGGACAACGTTATATCATCTCAGGCGTGTTGATCAGGCACCCCAGAGAGAACAAACGCATGTTCCTTTCATATACTGCGTTCCAAACCAATGTATCCACGCAAGCCAATAAATCCATGCATTGCACGGGGGGCCCCAGCCGGCGTCCATACATTCGCCAAGACACACTGCTCCGCTGCGCATAAGATATCTCCTCCAATGGATTAATCCCCCCCAGTGTCTATTTACCGAGACACTGAGAGACTAATGACAAAACATTACACTAAAAACACATCCTAATAAAATTTCCACACCTAGAACAGCGCTTCGGGGACCAGGTGACTCTGCGGATCAGCTTACCGGGCCGGCAACCCACAGAGGAAGGGATAGGAGAAGTGGAGGGGCTGGTGCAGAGAGAGATGGAGCACTGAGACCAGTACCGAGCGCTATACTGGTTGGCCAGCCGGTGGCAAGTGAAGGCGGGCATGCACTATTCCCCGTAAGGTCATGACCTTTGCAGCCCCGGATTATTGTGGGAAGCGTTTGGGGAGAAGGCTGATTTTGGCAGACCCGAGGACTATCGCTTCTGTGACATCCAAGCCAAACGGCAGGGGAGGGGGCAGACTATGGAAGTCCATGCCTTGGAGCCCGACCTGGCCTGGCTGGTCCAACAAGAGTGGTGCCTAGAAATGGACTACCGGGAGCTGCTGGAATGTGGTCTGCTGTTCCCTTCGGAAGATGAAGACCCAGTGGAAGCCACACCCCCAGAGGCACGGGATTTCATGGACTTTTCTGTGGAGGTTGTACAGCTTGCTGAGTCCCCAGTTGAGGTGCTGGCAACAGGGCAGAGTGCCACGAGCCTCTGCCCGGCACATGGTACACCACGGGAGTTCCAGGAAGAGGAGGCAGATGGCCTCTCTCCCCAGAAGCCTTGTTATTTAGACCCTTCATCCCAGCGATTGGAAGAGCATCAGGGAGAAGGTACAGCTGTCACTTCTCCCCAGCAGCTGGAAATGTTCCAGGGAGAGAATGTACCCGACACTTCTCCCCAGCGGCACCCGGAGTTCCAGGGAGGGGAGGTGAGCGTCCTCGTTTCCCAGCGGCAGTGTGGTTACCCGGGAGATAATGTGCGCGGCATCACGCTCCTGCGGCAGAGTCAAGTGGACCAGTTGGAAGAGGTTTTGGATTTGTCCTGTCCGACTAACACAGGTACCAGACCAGTTGGTGGTCTGGTACCTGGTTAGTCTACTGTTGTGAGGGGAGAAATGTGACGGACTGAACCGTCACTGGGGCTGCTGGGGGAGCCTGAGGGCTAGCCTCCTTCCAACTGACTATGGACCGGAACTATGGAGACCCCCCTCAGACCTCTTGGGGTTACATGGAACCATTCTACTAGGATACATGTGGAGTGGATATACTGCGTGTCTCCCCCGACATTACAGACACACACATCGCTGTGTCCATTATAGGCAGCAGGCTGTCTGGGGGAGGGGGCATTGTTTGCAATGAGGGGATTAAGCTCCTCCCTGATTAAGGACATTCATACCAAAGACTGTCTGTGCATGAAAGACTTCCAATGCGGCCCCCGGCTGTCTGGGGGAGGGGCCACACTGCACTCTAATCTGATCCTGTCAGGTATAAGCTCTGTGCGCTTCCTTCTATAAAGCAGATCTCAGTTTCCACCTCAACATTGGTGTTGTCTGATGCTTGGGCGGTTAGCGTTCTGTCCTAATATATTGGTTCTGTCCAATAATGTAATATCTAAATTGCCTCGGCTTCCTGAAATAAGCTAACTTGCTATTCTCTGCTTCCAATGATGATAACGATACAATGGTTAAAAGAAGCAATGGTCTTATTTATTTATACACAACAGATAAGACAATCAAGAGAATACTTTACACAGCAAGTCCGTCCTCTGGTTCCTATATCCTGGCCGGGCTCTTCCCGCGCACGGACTTTTATACCCATTCATACACATACATCGACACCCCCTTTACCCAGAATTCCGCATGCCCCTTATAGGTCTCTCGGCCAATCGGCATGGTCCTTCATATTTATCCACATGCACTGTAGTCCTCCAGCAGGGGGCACCATCGTACTGCAGATCAGTCCTTGGCCTAGGCCAGCACCTTGTCCTTTGATCTTTAGACAATGGCCAGTCACATTCATATGCAAAATCCGGATATCTTGACGTGTCTTCCCAATGCGCCTACACCCCTATCAACACCACAGGGTGCAACGCTTGATGTCCTGTCCCGATGAATGTCACCTTTCTCATCTCCCCCGCCATGCCCCAGGCATGAACAACACACAGTTGGTCTCTTTGATGAGCAATGCAATCAAGATTTGAAGATATCTGTTCGGCAGCTTTCGTACATGAAAATGTTGTACATTCCAACAAATAATGAGTCCGCTTTGGGCTGAGGACACTGGGATTCTGGATCCAGCGGAGAGGAAGCTGATTTATGACGGAGGTCCCCAGTCGGGGTCCCAGGCGGTCCGTCACAGTCACCCCCATAGATCTCTATACACCGGACTCTCCTCTGTCTGGGAACGGACCAGCAGCTGGAAATGTTCCAGGGAGAGAATGTACCCGACACTTCTCCCCAGCGGCACCCGGAGTTCCAGGGAGGGGAGGTGAGCGTCCTCGTTTCCCAGCGGCAGTGTGGTTACCCGGGAGATAATGTGCGCGGCATCACGCTCCTGCGGCAGAGTCAAGTGGACCAGTTGGAAGAGGTTTTGGATTTGTCCTGTCCCACTAACACAGGTACCAGACCAGTTGGTGGTCTGGTACCTGGTTAGTCTACTGTTGTGAGGGGAGAAATGTGACGGACTGAACCGTCACTGGGGCTGCTGGAGGAGCCTGAGGGCTAGCCTCCTTCCAACTGACTATGGACCGGAACTATGGAGACCCCCCTCAGACCTCTTGGGGTTACATGGAACCATTCTACTAGGATACATGTGGAGTGGATATACTGCGTGTCTCCCCCGACATTACAGACACACACATCGCTGTGTCCATTATAGGCAGCAGGCTGTCTGGGGGAGGGGGCATTGTTTGCAATGAGGGGATTAAGCTCCTCCCTGATTAAGGACATTCATACCAAAGACTGTCTGTGCATGAAAGACTTCCAATGCGGCCCCCGGCTGTCTGGGGGAGGGGCCACACTGCACTCTAATCTGATCCTGTCAGGTATAAGCTCTGTGCGCTTCCTTCTATAAAGCAGATCTCAGTTTCCACCTCAACATTGGTGTTGTCTGATGCTTGGGCGGTTAGCGTTCTGTCCTAATATATTGGTTCTGTCCAATAATGTAATATCTAAATTGCCTCGGCTTCCTGAAATAAGCTAACTTGCTATTCTCTGCTTCCAATGATGATAACGATACAATGGTTAAAAGAAGCAATGGTCTTATTTATTTATACACAACAGATAAGACAATCAAGAGAATACTTTACACAGCAAGTCCGTCCTCTGGTTCCTATATCCTGGCCGGGCTCTTCCCGCGCACGGACTTTTATACCCATTCATACACATACATCGACACCCCCTTTACCCAGAATTCCGCATGCCCCTTATAGGTCTCTCGGCCAATCGGCATGGTCCTTCATATTTATCCACATGCACTGTAGTCCTCCAGCAGGGGGCACCATCGTACTGCAGATCAGTCCTTGGCCTAGGCCAGCACCTTGTCCTTTGATCTTTAGACAATGGCCAGTCACATTCATATGCAAAATCCGGATATCTTGACGTGTCTTCCCAATGCGCCTACACCCCTATCAACACCACAGGGTGCAACGCTTGATGTCCTGTCCCGATGAATGTCACCTTTCTCATCTCCCCCGCCATGCCCCAGGCATGAACAACACACAGTTGGTCTCTTTGATGAGCAATGCAATCAAGATTTGAAGATATCTGTTCGGCAGCTTTCGTACATGAAAATGTTGTACATTCCAACAAATAATGAGTCCGCTTTGGGCTGAGGACACTGGGATTCTGGATCCAGCGGAGAGGAAGCTGATTTATGACGGAGGTCCCCAGTCGGGGTCCCAGGCGGTCCGTCACAGTCACCCCCATAGATCTCTATACACCGGACTCTCCTCTGTCTGGGAACGGGTGTCACCCCCATAGATCTCTATCCCCCGGACTCTCCTCTGTCTGGGAACGGGTGTCACCCCCATAGATCTCTATCCCCCGGACTCTCCTCTGTCTGGGAACGGGTGTCACCCCCATAGATCTCTATCCCCCGGACTCTCCTCTGTCTGGGAACGGGTGTCACCCCCATAGATCTCTATCCCCCGGACTCTCCTCTGTCTGGGAACGGGTGTCACCCCCATAGATCTCTATCCCCCGGACTCTCCTCTGTCTGGGAACGGGTGTCACCCCCATAGATCTCTATCCCCCGGACTCTCCTCTGTCTGGGAACGGGTGTCACCCCCATAGATCTCTATCCCCCGGACTCTCCTCTGTCTGGGAACGGGTGTCACCCCCATAGATCTCTATCCCCCGGACTCTCCTCTGTCTGGGAACGGGTGTCACCCCCATAGATCTCTATCCCCCGGACTCTCCTCTGTCTGGGAACGGGTGTCACCCCCATAGATCTCTATCCCCCGGACTCTCCTCTGTCTGGGAACGGGTGTCACCCCCATAGATCTCTATCCCCCGGACTCTCCTCTGTCTGGGAACGGGTGTCACCCCCATAGATCTCTATCCCCCGGACTCTCCTCTGTCTGGGAACGGGTGTCACCCCCATAGATCTCTATCCCCCGGACTCTCCTCTGTCTGGGAACGGGTGTCACCCCCATAGATCTCTATCCCCCGGACTCTCCTCTGTCTGGGAACGGGTGTCACCCCCATAGATCTCTATCCCCCGGACTCTCCTCTGTCTGGGAACGGGTGTCACCCCCATAGATCTCTATCCCCCGGACTCTCCTCTGTCTGGGAACGGGTGTCACCCCCATAGATCTCTATCCCCCGGACTCTCCTCTGTCTGGGAACGGGTGTCACCCCCATAGATCTCTATCCCCCGGACTCTCCTCTGTCTGGGAACGGGTGTCACCCCCATAGATCTCTATCCCCCGGACTCTCCTCTGTCTGGGAACGGGTGTCACCCCCATAGATCTCTATCCCCCGGACTCTCCTCTGTCTGGGAACGGGTGTCACCCCCATAGATCTCTATCCCCCGGACTCTCCTCTGTCTGGGAACGGGTGTCACCCCCATAGATCTCTATCCCCCGGACTCTCCTCTGTCTGGGAACGGGTGTCACCCCCATAGATCTCTATCCCCCGGACTCTCCTCTGTCTGGGAACGGGTGTCACCCCCATAGATCTCTATCCCCCGGACTCTCCTCTGTCTGGGAACGGGTGTCACCCCCATAGATCTCTATCCCCCGGACTCTCCTCTGTCTGGGAACGGGTGTCACCCCCATAGATCTCTATCCCCCGGACTCTCCTCTGTCTGGGAACGGGTGTCACCCCCATAGATCTCTATCCCCCGGACTCTCCTCTGTCTGGGAACGGGTGTCACCCCCATAGATCTCTATCCCCCGGACTCTCCTCTGTCTGGGAACGGGTGTCACCCCCATAGATCTCTATCCCCCGGACTCTCCTCTGTCTGGGAACGGGTGTCACCCCCATAGATCTCTATCCCCCGGACTCTCCTCTGTCTGGGAACGGGTGTCACCCCCATAGATCTCTATCCCCCGGACTCTCCTCTGTCTGGGAACGGGTGTCACCCCCATAGATCTCTATCCCCCGGACTCTCCTCTGTCTGGGAACGGGTGTCACCCCCATAGATCTCTATCCCCCGGACTCTCCTCTGTCTGGGAACGGGTGTCACCCCCATAGATCTCTATCCCCCGGACTCTCCTCTGTCTGGGAACGGGTGTCACCCCCATAGATCTCTATCCCCCGGACTCTCCTCTGTCTGGGAACGGGTGTCACCCCCATAGATCTCTATCCCCCGGACTCTCCTCTGTCTGGGAACGGGTGTCACCCCCATAGATCTCTATCCCCCGGACTCTCCTCTGTCTGGGAACGGGTGTCACCCCCATAGATCTCTATCCCCCGGACTCTCCTCTGTCTGGGAACGGGTGTCACCCCCATAGATCTCTATCCCCCGGACTCTCCTCTGTCTGGGAACGGGTGTCACCCCCATAGATCTCTATCCCCCGGACTCTCCTCTGTCTGGGAACGGGTGTCACCCCCATAGATCTCTATCCCCCGGACTCTCCTCTGTCTGGGAACGGGTGTCACCCCCATAGATCTCTATCCCCCGGACTCTCCTCTGTCTGGGAACGGGTGTCACCCCCATAGATCTCTATCCCCCGGACTCTCCTCTGTCTGGGAACGGGTGTCACCCCCATAGATCTCTATCCCCCGGACTCTCCTCTGTCTGGGAACGGGTGTCACCCCCATAGATCTCTATCCCCCGGACTCTCCTCTGTCTGGGAACGGGTGTCACCCCCATAGATCTCTATCCCCCGGACTCTCCTCTGTCTGGGAACGGGTGTCACCCCCATAGATCTCTATCCCCCGGACTCTCCTCTGTCTGGGAACGGGTGTCACCCCCATAGATCTCTATCCCCCGGACTCTCCTCTGTCTGGGAACGGGTGTCACCCCCATAGATCTCTATCCCCCGGACTCTCCTCTGTCTGGGAACGGGTGTCACCCCCATAGATCTCTATCCCCCGGACTCTCCTCTGTCTGGGAACGGGTGTCACCCCCATAGATCTCTATCCCCCGGACTCTCCTCTGTCTGGGAACGGGTGTCACCCCCATAGATCTCTATCCCCCGGACTCTCCTCTGTCTGGGAACGGGTGTCACCCCCATAGATCTCTATCCCCCGGACTCTCCTCTGTCTGGGAACGGGTGTCACCCCCATAGATCTCTATCCCCCGGACTCTCCTCTGTCTGGGAACGGGTGTCACCCCCATAGATCTCTATCCCCCGGACTCTCCTCTGTCTGGGAACGGGTGTCACCCCCATAGATCTCTATCCCCCGGACTCTCCTCTGTCTGGGAACGGGTGTCACCCCCATAGATCTCTATCCCCCGGACTCTCCTCTGTCTGGGAACGGGTGTCACCCCCATAGATCTCTATCCCCCGGACTCTCCTCTGTCTGGGAACGGGTGTCACCCCCATAGATCTCTATCCCCCGGACTCTCCTCTGTCTGGGAACGGGTGTCACCCCCATAGATCTCTATCCCCCGGACTCTCCTCTGTCTGGGAACGGGTGTCACCCCCATAGATCTCTATCCCCCGGACTCTCCTCTGTCTGGGAACGGGTGTCACCCCCATAGATCTCTATCCCCCGGACTCTCCTCTGTCTGGGAACGGGTGTCACCCCCATAGATCTCTATCCCCCGGACTCTCCTCTGTCTGGGAACGGGTGTCACCCCCATAGATCTCTATCCCCCGGACTCTCCTCTGTCTGGGAACGGGTGTCACCCCCATAGATCTCTATCCCCCGGACTCTCCTCTGTCTGGGAACGGTTGTCACCCCCGATAGATCTCTATACACCTGACTCTCCTCTGTCTGGGAACGGTTGTCACCTCAGGGGGTGGCAGACTACCATGAGTGGTGTCATTGTCTGGTCTATGGTCATTGCTTCCTTTCCTCTTCTGCAGGGCCCCAGAAGACGCACCTCTGTTGTCGGTGGGGCTACCGGGCCCGGTGGATGGAGGCACGGCACAGAGAGGTGGGTGCGTGTGCTATGTATATCAGGTACACGCCTATAGATCATACATGTAAGAAGATTTTCACCTCAGGTACTATAGTGTATCAGTATATTGTCATATAATGAATATGTGTGTGTGTGTGTGTGGGTGTGTGTATATATGTGTGGGTGTGTGTATATATATGTGTGTGTGTGTGTGTGTGTGTGTGGATATATATGTGTGTGGGTGTGTGTATATATATATATGTGTGTGGGTGTGTGTATATATATATATGTGTGTGGGTGTGTGTATATATATATATGTGTGTGGGTGTGTGTATATATATATATGTGTGTGGGTGTGTGTATATATATATATGTGTGTGGGTGTGTGTATATATATATATGTGTGTGGGTGTGTGTATATATATATATGTGTGTGGGTGTGTGTATATATATATATGTGTGTGGGTGTGTGTGTGTGTGGGGTTGCTTCATGGACAAGTCAGCTGACAAAGTGCAGGTGGCTGTAAGCTGCCCTACATAATGTGTTTGGTGGTATGAATGGGCGGTAGGAGGGGGAAGTGTGCTGTGGCGGAGTGCACCTTTAGTCATATTCAGGTGCAGGTCCCTTTATCTTCCCACAATCCTCTGGGCTCCCAGCTCCTCCCGGCTTCCTGTGCTCAGAGAGACCGCGCCTGATGGGACAGCAGTGACTGGGCAAGTGAACTGCCCCCAGGTGTCGGGTCCTCCCCTGTTCAGTCTGGTGTGAGGGGCCACCAGCAGTGAGCACAAGAGCACGCAGCATCTGTCCAAGCCCCAGTCACTGGAGAGGACTCTGTTACAGTCCATTTGGAGAAGCTGTCCATGCAGTGGAGTGGCCCTATCTACAGCCACCAGAACCTCCTGACCGAAGCCAGCAGCAGCAGTGCCAGTGTGACGTCTGTGCCAGCAGGAGATCCACTCAGCAAGGAACGATTCCTATTCCTGGACACGTGAGATTCTGTATCTCCCTTTCCTCTCAGAACACGCTGCTGCCATCTAGTGGCCATTAGTAGAACTCAGAACACGCTGCTGCCATCTAGTGGTCATTAGTAGAACTCAGAACACGCTGCTGCCATCTAGTGGCCATTAGTAGAACTGCTGTAGAATTGTTTGCCTATGTTCTCCCAAGCCTGTGTTCCTTATTATTGATGTGAATGGTCTGTATTGCACTCCCCTGTCCATATGATCCCCTGTGCAATTTATGTTGATTTTCGTTGTTAAGTATAAATTGCACATGACTGCTGGTCTGATCATTTGGCTGATACGGTTACACAACAGTGCAAGGATTAGAACTGGTATGACATTCCTCTGCTGCTCAGCTCCATCCACCTAATGACTCCAATGCGGTGGGAACTATTCCCTGGGTACACTCATTGTAAATGAACACCTTCCAGTGCTCTGGTGGTGGCTGGCAGTATTGCAGGCTGTGCTCATTGATTTACAGCCCTGCTTCATCTTCCTAACCAAACAAGGATTGTGCTCCAGTTCGCAGGTTGCCATGGGCATGATTCTGGGCATGTGGTGGCAGCGGTGGGAAATAAGGTTGTTGGGGAACTCCCGAGCCTCCCTTGTCCCTGGGTGCCATTGAGCAATGCTATTTCTATGTGTAGCATGTCTGAATCCAATGTGGTGATGTTGCCTATAGCAGATGGTAGGGTTAGATGAAACCAAAGAGCTGTATTGGTTGCGTTGTGTGTAATGTCGCCATGTCCGGTCTCGTTTCTTGCAGGGTCACCTCCACTTACCCCAGATCCCGAGGTCATGCCAATTGTGGCTGATGATGAGGTGTGTGAGCCGCTTACATATCGGTCTAACCAAAGTGCTGGCAAAGATAAATGCAAGCGGCTCGCCATCAACATCAAGAAGTGTCAGCTGTGTACACCGTTCCAGGCCCTTCATGTGACGGTAAGATAAAGATCTGATTGGAAGGGAAATGCCTCTTCACACCCCACACGTCATTACATTCTGAATTCCACACCGTGCTGAATGCTGAGCCGCACTTCTAATTCTGACTTCAACATTCTGTTCCAGGAAATAAAAGAAATAACAACTATCTCTCATGGTCTCCCCAGCCTGAGCACAAGTGATATCGGGGTCCCCAAGAAACAGGAGATTAAACAGCCCAGGAACTAGGAAGACTGAACGGCAAAGACCCCAATCATCTGCATCCCCCCCCATCCCCCACCCTGCAATGAAGCTTCAGAAACACCTCAGAACCTGAAACTACTCCGTATATAGCAACTTGACACCTACAGAGCTCCAACACCTAAACTGACTGTACTCTGCCCTCCCATCTACACCCCGTACAGAGCTCCAACACCTAGACTGACTGTACTCTGCCCTCCCATCTACACCCCGTACAGAGCTCCAACACCTAGACTGACTGTACTCTGCCCTCCCATCTACACCCCGTACAGAGCTCCAACACCTAGACTGACTGTACTCTGCCCTCCCATCTACACCCCGTACAGAGCTCCAACACCTAGACTGACTGTGTTGCGGTGGAAGTAATGACAACAGATGGAGACAGGCGTCCATGACATAGAAGTGGTGGGTCTTTCTAATAAACATTCTATGTGCAGCATGTATCTCTGTGTGGTGTGGTCACCGTGTAGACTGTTTTTATAGCTGTATAGATGGCGTTATCTGGAGTGGAAAGGGAGAGATTTGGATTGCAGTACTGCAGAGTTTTACCCTTTTAGATGCTTTAATTTCTGTTCATTGGCTACCCTCTGGGGGTACTAATGATGTGTTGCTTCCCCCTTCTCTGCATATTTATTGTTTGGCTTCTCTTTACTATCCATAGTTATCCAATTACCGATCAGCACCTAGTTGAGTAAAAGAAAATGTAACTTCTATATTCTAATGAAAGGACCTGTACACTGCGAGCACCCTAAGCAGCATTGTTCTCCATAGAGTACATGGTATGAAGACGGGAACTCGGGAGCTTTCCTTACACATTACATGCTATAGAGGCAAGGGGCTTTGAGCACCAGAGTAAGCTGATGGAGGTTCCGGCCACAGACTAGATCTTCTATGCGGTGGGGCCCCTAGATGGAGGAGCTATTTAACTCTACAGAATGCTGGACCCTGCAAAAAAAGCCAAACTATGTCGGTATCAAAAGAAAAGTGCTGTACTACTATACGGTTCCTTCAGATGCCTATTGTGCCCAATTTCCAAACATGCCCCATCTCCCTGAGCATGCATGTGACTGGTGGCTGGAATGGGAGAATGCAATGTCCCCACAGCAAATCATCCAAGTAATCTTAAAGGAACGGTTCCTTCATAAATGCCTCTTAGGGATTGGACAGTGGGTGCAAGAGCAACTCTAGCCACCCTGGTTGAAGCTGCAGCCTTAGCAGATGATGCCCTTATGAATCCTCTCCAAGGGAAGAAGATGGTTTCTGAGGCACTACAGATTGCCAGGATTCCTGCCCTTTCTCTGTGCCATATATGCCTCTGTACCACTGAATGGGCTACACACAAGCCCCTCCCCTTCCCGGGCCTCCTGCACCTCTTCGCCTTTTCTGTTCCCTAACAACAGGCCTCAAGGTCCACCGAGGAAAGATGCTGCTTTGGCTGGTGTAAATTGGCCACTGACAGGCTAGCTGCTTGGCGGAGAGGAAGAGCGTGCCTAATTCCCTAAAGCCTGTACACTGTGGACTTGTACCTTGCTTCCGAGGACTCCTCACCCCTTCCTTCTGATTTGGGTCCACCTGACTAATATGGATGTACCTGCCAGGCTCTAGAGCCTACGACCTATTATAGTCTGCAAATATAGTTAGCAGGGGGCATGGAGTGCTTAATTCCTCTTGCTACCATTGATCTGAACTATAGGCTAAGGCCTAAACTCTGCAGTGATTGCAGGACTGCCAGCATACGTACTCATTGGAAATGACATGGGCAATAACAGGTGCCACTTTTAGTGTGATCACGCTGAGCCAAGCCCATTGGAAAGCCACTAGGAGACGAGTGGACCCCCTGCGAGCAGGAGAAACCTTTCAACCCTTGTAGAGTCAACCATCTTCTGCCACTGGTAACTTGGGATCAAGAGTTAGCCACTGGTTCTGCTTTTGAAAAGTTTTTGGGCAAAGGTATGGACAGCTAACCAAAAAGCTAATTAAAGGATAGTACAGCAAAATGATTTGCTGTACCAAATAGTTGAGACAAATTAAGGGGCAACCTCAGACAGTTAACAAGAAACTTAGCCCCAATAAGTTATGGTCGCAAGTCTTGCACATTGCAAACGACATTCCTGTGGCAAGACATCAAGGGAAAAGATGGGCAGAGAAGAGATTAGAACAGGCATTCTATGGGCCCAAAATGTCTCAATGTGTTTTCCCGTCTGTCAATGACGTGGCAGGGTTGAGGATCATACCAGAGACTCCAGGCATTGCCTGTTATTGAGGATCCATTCCAGTGAGTAGCCATTACCGTCTTGGGACTCCTGCCCCCTCCCCCAGCAAATCCAGAAAGCGGTACATTCTGACAATTGTGGACTATGCTATGTTACTCAGAAGTGGTGGTCCATTATCGCTACACCCAAAGGTGCTGAAGCCATGGTCACCGTCTTCACAAGAGTAGCCACCCTAGCTGAAATCTAGGCAGATCAAGGGACTTGATTCATGTCAGATCGAGGGTCATGTTGCAGTGGTGATATCCCGGTGGGGGGTGTAATCAGAGAGGTAGAGAAGGTCAGGAGCAGAGTATCTTCTACCTTATGGGGGTCATGTTGGGGGGTGATATCCCGGTGGGGGGTGTAATCAGAGAGGTAGAGAAGGTCAGGAGCAGAGTATCTTCTACCTTATGGGGGTCATGTTGGGGGGTGATATCCCGGTGGGGGGTGTAATCAGAGAGGTAGAGAAGGTCAGGAGCAGAGTATCTTCTACCTTATGGGGGTCATGTTGGGGGGTGATATCCCGGTGGGGGGTGTAATCAGAGAGGTAGAGAAGGTCAGGAGCAGAGTATCTTCTACCTTATGGGGGTCATGTTGGGGGGTGATATCCCGGTGGGGGGTGTAATCAGAGAGGTAGAGAAGGTCAGGAGCAGAGTATCTTCTACCTTATGGAGGTCATGTTGGAGGGGGGATATCCCGGTGGGGGGGGTGTAATCAGAGAGGAAGAGAAGGTCAGGAGCAGAGTATCTTCTACCTTATGGAGGTCATGTTGGAGGGGGGATATCCCGGTGGGGGGGGTAATCAGAGAGGTGGAGAAGGTCAGGAGCAGAGTATCTTCTACCTTATGGAGGACATGTTGGGGGGGTGATATCCTGGTGGGGGGGGTGTAATCAGAGAGGAAGAGAAGGTCAGGAGCAGAGCATCTTCTACCTTATGGGGGTCATGTTGGGGGGGGATATCCCGGTGGGGGGGGTAATCAGAGAGGTGGAGAAGGTCAGGAGCAGAGTATCTTCTACCTTATGGAGGACATGTTGGGGGGGTGATATCCTGGTGGGGGGGGTGTAATCAGAGAGGAAGAGAAGGTCAGGAGCAGAGCATCTTCTACCTTATGGGGGTCATGTTGGGGGGGGATATCCCGGTGGGGGGGGTAATCAGAGAGGTGGAGAAGGTCAGGAGCAGAGTATCTTCTACCTTATGGAGGTCATGTTGGAGGGGGGATATCCCGGTGGGGGGGGTAATCAGAGAGGTGGAGAAGGTCAGGAGCAGAGTATCTTCTACCTTATGGGGGTGTTGGTTCAGAAATCCTCTATGGTCGCTGATTCTTGTATGTGCTAGAACATGTTTAGCTTTCAGTGCTCATACATGTGTCGTGTCGGGACTCTGGATGAGTTACTGGTTCATGCCGGAGACATAAAACAAAAAGTAATCTGGAAATGGCCTTGGAAGGGTTAAATCTGTAGATGCAGTCACAGCATTCATCCCCCAGGGGGCTCTGGAGAGCAGAAATGGGAATACATGTGTAAAAGCTCCGCAAATTCACATATTAATAGAAGTTATTCCTACCAGAATATAAAGGGAGGTCAGGGGTGGAATATTCTGCAGATTTAGGGGTGGGCTAGTAGATCCAGCTTCTGGATTGTTAGCTCTTGTGCTTATAGCTGTGCTATGTGGAGAGTGAGGCATGTTGAGGGTGACAGGGCAGGTGAGGGGTTGAGCAGTGGGCAGGGCGCACAGTGTGTACACAGAGTTCAGGAGAGGAGTGTCAGTGCTGAGTCTACTTTGCTGTCTACAGCGTGCAGTCTTCAGGTCAGTGCCGGGTGTACATGTTGTGTTGTACAGTGCCGGGTGTGTAGATTGTACAGTGCCGGGTGTGTAGATTGTACAGTGCCGGGTGTACATGTTGTGTTGTACAGTGCCGGGTGTGTAGATCGTACAGTGCCGGGTGTGCATGTTGTGTTGTACAGTGCCGGGTGTGTAGATTGTACAGTGCTGGGTGTGTAGATTGTACAGTGCCGGGTGTGTAGATTGTACGGTGCCGGGTGTACAGTGCTGGGTGTGTAGATTGTACAGTGCCGGGTGTGTAGATTGTACGGTGCCGGGTGTACAGTGCTGGGTGTGTAGATTGTACGGTGCGGGGAGTACAGTGCTGGGTGTGTAGATTGTACAGTGCCGGGTGTGTAGATTGTACAGTGCTGGGTGTGTAGATTGTACAGTGCCGGGTGTGTAGATTGTACGGTGCCGGGTGTACAGTGCCGGTTGTGTAGATTGTACGGTGCCGGTTGCGTAGATTGTACAGTGCCGGTTGTGTAGATTGTACGGTGCCGGGTGTGTAGATTGTACGGTGCCGGTTGCGTAGATTGTACAGTGCCGGTTGTGTAGATTGTACAGTGCCGGTTGTGTAGATTGTACAATGTAGCTGAATATTTTGGTCTACGCTTTGTGGGATTAGTTGTATAGTAGCGCGGGGTCTGTGCGCTCTCTGTAGGATTGGCGGGTAGTAGCGCGGGGTCTGTGCGCTCTCTGTATGATTGGCGGGTAGTAGCGCGGGGTCTGTGCGCTCTCTGTATGATTGGCGGGTAGTAGCGCGGATCGGCGTGCTCTCTGTAGGATTGGCGGGTAGTAGTGATCTACCTGTACCCTGCCCCAGCTTCCCTTCCACATTCCCTTAGCACACAACCCTCCTCAGTTGTTGTTCCATACTGTCCTCATGATGCTGCTCCGCAGGGACAGACTCCTCTTGCTCCTGGCATTTTCTGCTATTCTGGCAGCTGACTTTTACTTTCACTTGTGGCCAGAAATTCAGAGCAGACTTATACGGGACTGTGACTGCCGAACTCCGTACATCACAATATCATCCCCAGAGCCTTCTGTCCCCAATACCGCAGAACCAGCACCAGGATCCACAGTCCCCAATACCGCAGAACCAGCACCAGGATCCACAGTACCCAATACCGCAGAACCAGCACCAGGATCCACAGTACCCAATACCGCAGAACCAGCACTAGGATCCACAGGCTCCAAATTCCAGCACCTCTTCGCACACCCATTGTACCGGGTACAGGAGCCCAAACTCCCAAACCAGGACCTGCTGCTGAAGCCCCATGAAGCCATCCGCAACTACCGCAAGAGAGCCGCCAACTTCAACAGGTAGGACTCATAGTATGATCGCAGTTGGTATTGTCTTGTGGTATGAATATCATCATTGCTAATATTATTGTTAACATTTCTTGTACTAAAGACATAAAACCTGCCACGTTATCATGACCGAGGCATGGATTCCTGCACAAAACCTTGTCATAGGTGAGCCTAACCTCTGACCTCTAATCCTAAATCATCCCTCCCTTGGACTGTGTAGACATCGTCCCTCCCTTGGACTGTGTAGACATCGTCCATCCCTTGCACTGTGTAGACATTGTCCATCCCTTGGACTGTGTAGACATCGTCCCTCCCTTGGACTGTGTAGACATCGTCCATCCCTTGCACTGTGTAGACAT
>NW_017310189.1:25738-28571 GCF_000935625.1 Nanorana parkeri
GTCCCCAATACCGCAGAACCAGCACCAGGATCCACAGTCCCCAATACCGCAGAACCAGCACCAGGATCCACAGTACCCAATACCGCAGAACCAGCACCAGGATCCACAGTACCCAATACCGCAGAACCAGCACTAGGATCCACAGGCTCCAAATTCCAGCACCTCTTCGCACACCCATTGTACCGGGTACAGGAGCCCAAACTCCCAAACCAGGACCTGCTGCTGAAGCCCCATGAAGCCATCCGCAACTACCGCAAGAGAGCCGCCAACTTCAACAGGTAGGACTCATAGTATGATCGCAGTTGGTATTGTCTTGTGGTATGAATATCATCATTGCTAATATTATTGTTAACATTTCTTGTACTAAAGACATAAAACCTGCCACGTTATCATGACCGAGGCATGGATTCCTGCACAAAACCTTGTCATAGGTGAGCCTAACCTCTGACCTCTAATCCTAAATCATCCCTCCCTTGGACTGTGTAGACATCGTCCCTCCCTTGGACTGTGTAGACATCGTCCATCCCTTGCACTGTGTAGACATCGTCCATCCCTTGGACTGTGTAGACATCGTCCCTCCCTTGGACTGTGTAGACATCGTCCATCCCTTGCACTGTGTAGACATCGTCCATCCCTTGGACTGTGTAGACATCGTCCCTCCCTTGGACTGTGTAGACATCGTCACTCCTGTGGACTTTTTCTAATCTGGAATTAGTGTGATGAGTAGAGTAGTAGTAGTAGATGATGAGTAGAGTAGTAGTAGTAGATGATGAGTAGAGTATGAGTAGAGTAGTAGTAGATGATGAGTAGAGTAGTAGAGTATGATTAGAGGAAGTACTTGATAGAAGCTTTGACATGTAACCATTCTGTGTGTGTTGGAAGATTGGAACGTCCTTGAATTTGAAGCCACTCGGCTTGCTCCCCGTCAGCAATTTCTCCATCCCTGCCGAGACCCAATCTGTCTGGTGCTCAGAGACCTCCTCAGCGGTGACCCAATCTGTCTGGTGCTCAGAGACCTCCTCAGCGGTGACCCAATCTGTCTGGTGCTCAGAGACCTCCTCAGCGGTGACCCAATCTGTCTGGTGCTCAGAGACCTCCTCAGCGATGACACAATCTGTCTGGTGCTCAGAGACCTCCTCAGCGATGACACAATCTGTCTGGTGCTCAGAGACCTCCTCAGCGATGACACAATCTGTCTGGTGCTCAGAGACCTCCTCAGCGATGACACTGCCCACTTTCAAGGCCAATATGGCCACTTTGAGAAGCAAGATGAGTGAGACCCGGTCCTGTACAATAGTCCCTGTCCTGTGTCTCACTCCGGTCCTGTACAATAGTCCCTGTCCCTTAGTCCCTCTCTGGTCCTGTACATTGTCCCCTTCCCGTTGTCTACCTCCGTCCCTGTCCAATAGTCCCTGTCCTGTGTCTCACTCCGGTCCTTTACAATAGTCCCTGTCCTGTGTCTCACTCCGGTCCTGTACAATAGTCCCTGTCCTGTGTCTCACTCCGGTCCTGTACAATAGTCCCTGTCCTGTGTCTCACTCCGGTCCTGTACAATAGTCCCTGTCCTGTGTCTCACTCCGGTCCTGTACAATAGTCCCTGTCCTGTGTCTCACTCCGGTCCTGTACAATAGTCCCTGTCCTGTGTCTCACTCCGGTCCTGTACAATAGTCCCTGTCCTGTGTCTCACTCCGGTCCTGTACAATAGTCCCTGTCCTGTGTCTCACTCCGGTCCTGTACAATAGTCCCTGTCCTGTGTCTCACTCCGGTCCTGTACAATAGTCCCTGTCCTGTGTCTCACTCCGGTCCTGTACAATAGTCCCTGTCCTGTGTCTCACTCCGGTCCTGTACAATAGTCCCTGTCCTGTGTCTCACTCCGGTCCTGTACAATAGTCCCTGTCCTGTGTCTCACTCCGGTCCTGTACAATAGTCCCTGTCCTGTGTCTCACTCCGGTCCTGTACAATAGTCCCTGTCCTGTGTCTCACTCCGGTCCTGTACAATAGTCCCTGTCCTGTGTCTCACTCCGGTCCTGTACAATAGTCCCTGTCCTGTGTCTCACTCCGGTCCTGTACAATAGTCCCTGTCCTGTGTCTCACTCCGGTCCTGTACAATAGTCCCTGTCCTGTGTCTCACTCCGGTCCTGTACAATAGTCCCTGTCCTGTGTCTCACTCCGGTCCTGTACAATAGTCCCTGTCCTGTGTCTCACTCCGGTCCTGTACAATAGTCCCTGTCCTGTGTCTCACTCCGGTCCTGTACAATAGTCCCTGTCCTGTGTCTCACTCCGGTCCTGTACAATAGTCCCTGTCCTGTGTCTCACTCCGGTCCTGTACAATAGTCCCTGTCCTGTGTCTCACTCCGGTCCTGTACAATAGTCCCTGTCTGGTACTGTACAATAGTCCCTGTCCCTTAGTCCCTCTCCGGTCCCGTACAATAGTCGCTGTCCCTTAGTCCCTCTCCGGTCCCGTACAATAGTCCCTGTCCCTTAGTCCCTCTCCGGTCCCGTACAATAGTCCCTGTGTCCCTCTTTTGTAATAGTTTTCTGTCACGTATTGTGCAATGAGTCCTCGGTGAGTCCTCGGTGGTCATGAGAGAAATATGTGGAGTTCAGGCGGAGCGGTCCTCGTCCTGCCAGAAGAACATAGTTTGGCGTCCTGGGAAAGTCATCACTCGTCGGGGTTAACCCCTTGTGTTGTCTATAGAGGAAAGTCCTACTCAGCCATCCTCATTCCCTGTATTGTCATATGGGACCTCAGCCAGTCCCCGTCCACCACACACTGTTACTGGGCTCAGACATGTTATTACTGACCTATGTGCTCTGTTCACACTGGGGGGAC
>NW_017310190.1:0-2433 GCF_000935625.1 Nanorana parkeri
TTAGAGTGTAAGCTCCTCTGTACAGAGACTGATGTGACATTTCTGATCGATGGTTCGGAGAGATACTTTGAAGATCTTTCGCTCTGCCAGCTTTGTGTCCTCCGAGCCGACACGCATGGATCGGGATTATTTCGTCTCATTCCACGCGTGGTCTGTGTTATACGAGGCCTGGAACACGCAAGATGTATGTAAGATGGCGGCTGCTGAGTCACACTCTTATCACACGCTGAAATAAACAGATTTATGAATGAAGCCTTTCACATGAGATGATTGTAAAGTCATAAAACACACAACCTTGGAGGATCATTAAAGGGCCGGGCCAAGCTGGCCGCGCTTCTGACAGTCTCTGCCGATGTTATTATGTTTCCGTTGTGATGCGCATGTTGTACACACACGCACGCACACATACAGGCACACACGCACACATACACACAACAGACACACACGCACACATACACACACGCGCACACATGCACACATACACACACGCACACATACACACATATGCACGCACCACACTTCTAACAATCTCTCCCGATGTTCTTATGCTTCCATTGTGATGCGCATGCCGTACACACACACCACACACACGCATGCACGCACACATACACCACACACAAACACCACACACACACAATACACATGCACGCACATACACACCACACTTCTAACAATCTCTCCCGATGTTCTTATGCTTCCGTTGTGATGCGCATGCCGTACACACACCACACGCACGCACACCACACACACATCACACACATTACACTTCTAACAATCTCTCCCGATGTTCTTATGCTTCCGTTGTGATGCGCATGCCGTACACACACCACACGCACGCACACCACACACACAACGGCGCACGGGGGGGGGGGGGGGGCAGTAGCCCCTATCTTAATTTCGGTTGCCCCTGTCTACCTGACATCCTGTGTCCGGGTTTCTGCTGCCATGAAACCCGCACACAGCATCCAAAACCTGTACTGTCCGGGTGAATCCTTCACGGGTGACAACCTTAACACACACACAGGAAAATATTGTCTGATCGGTGGTTTTAGATACACAAGAATATCAGCGGAGGGCGAGGGGGGAGGGGGGAGGGGCGAGGGGTGAGGTCCGGGTCCTCGGCTACGATGGGTTCGAGGTGAATCCTGCGAGTTCCAGATTCCCAGTGCTGCCTAATATTTTTTTATGCAGATTCGCTCAGGAGAATTGTATTAAACCATAATGCATTGCATGACCTTTGACCTATGGCACGCAGGCTTAGAAGAGCCGATAAAGGAGATTTTGGTTAAACCAGCCCCCTCACTATAAAAAAGAGGGGGGTGGGGGGCAGCGCAGCCATAATGACCGTGAATTGGAAGCTGTTGTAGGGAACGTTGACAAACTGCATGAGGAGAGATTAGGGTCAGTCTGGAATCTGTCATTCTGATTGCTAGCTCAGCCTCCCCCTTTGCTGCCTTTTTTGTTCTTATTATTGGGGGACTTTTTTGTCCTTCATTTTCTTCTGTTGATGATTTGGGGTCTGTGGTCACCTTTAGCTACTGCCCCATCTATAGCAAAGATAGAAAACAACAAAGAACAGCGTGCACCTAAACCACCTCACAATATATCTCTCACATTCAGTGCACCTGCAATCCTTATAGAGAAATAAAAGTTAGGCATACACCAGTTAGGCCTATTATCCCTAATTAAAACTGCCCTGTTGCTGGCGAATGTTACAATGTTGTATCCTCGATACCCTAATTCTGGTAGTAACATGCCAGCCTGCGCTCTTCGTCTCTAGTTAATTTGGGGCTCATTAAAACCGTCCTGCTGATGGCCAGTTATACACTGCTGTATCCTCTGCACCACCTAAAGCTTTAACTGTTATCTTAAGGGTTGGTGTATTTTCAATGTTGCCTTCAAAGAAGCATGGAACGACCCTCTCCACGCTGTGCGGTATCGGTACATGGAGGTGCCCATCTTCCCCAGGCCTTCTATTGACAGTTATTTGACTATTAGCCTTAAAAATGGCAAAAAATGACAGCTATTTATAGACTTCAGTGGAATTTGCCTCTACGTCCAGGTTCACCAAATTTTGAACAATATTCCCCAAACCCAGGCAGATTCGTTCATCATTAATAAACACCCATTCTGGGGGGGGGGGAATCATGCTCCAACTGACCACCATCGTGAGGGGCATTCTTCCTCCCATTGACCACCAATGTAAGGGGGCGTTCTTCCTCCCTTTGGCCACCAATGTAAGGGGGCGTTCTTCCTCCCTTTGACCACCAATGTAAGGGGGGCGTTCTTCCTCCCATTGACCACCAATGTAAGGGGTCATTCCTCCTCCCCTTGACCACCAATGTAAGGGGGGCATTCTTCCTCCCATTGACCACCAATGTAAGGGGGGCGTTCTTCCTCCCATTTACCATCAATGCAAGGGGGCATTCTTCC
>NW_017310190.1:2572-5773 GCF_000935625.1 Nanorana parkeri
ACCACCATCGTGAGGGGCATTCTTCCTCCCATTGACCACCAATGTAAGGGGGCGTATTACCCCCCTTTGGCCCCCAATGTAGGGGGGCGTTCTTCCTCCCTTTGACCACCAATGTAAGGGGGCGTTCTTCCTCCCTTTGGCCACCAATGTAAGGGGGCGTTCTTCCTCCCTTTGGCCACCAATGTAAGGGGGCGTTCTTCCTCCCTTTGACTACCAATGTAAGGGGGGCGTTCTTCCTCCCATTGACCACCAATGTAAGGGGTCATTCCTCCTCCCCTTGACCACCAATGTAAGGGGGGCATTCTTCCTCCCATTGACCACCAATGTAAGGGGGGCGTTCTTCCTCCCATTTACCATCAATGTAAGGGGTCATTCCTCCTCCCCTTGACCACCAATGTAAGGGGTCATTCTTCCTTCCATTGACCACCAATGTAAGGGGGCGTTCTTCCTCCCTTTGGCCACCAATGTAAGGGGGCGTTCTTTCTCCCATTGACCACCAATGTAAGGGGGCGTTCTTCCTCCCATTGACCACCAATGTAAGGGGTCATTCTTTCTCCCATTGACCACCAATGTAAGGGGGCGTTCTTCCTCCCATTGACCACCAATGTAAGGGGGCGTTCTTTCTCCCATTGACCACCAATGTAAGGGGGCGTTCTTCCTCCCATTGACCACCAATGTAAGGGGGAGTTCTTTCTCCCATTGACCACCAATGTAAGGGGGGCGTTCTTCTTGCCCAGAACACCAATGCAGTGAGAGTCCTTTTACCCGCAGATCTTTCTGTCTCAGCTCTAACAGTCTCATGTTTCAGGATATAGAGGATGGTTGGGATAGGTGGATTTTAGGTAGATGCCATGATGTATGTGGCACAATGAGGGACACCCAAGTGAAAACCTCCCTTTGTAATCCCCAGCATGGAGTGTAAGCTCTTGTGCTCAGGTTGGCCTGGATGAGGAGGACAGAGGGGATGAGGAGGACAGAGGGGATGAGGGACAGAGGGGATGAGGAGGACAGAGGATGAGGAGGACAGAGAGGATGAGGAGGATAGAGAGGATGAGGAGCACAGAGAGGATGAGGAGGACAGAGAGGATGAGGAGGATAGAGAGGATGAGGAGGACAGAGAGGATGAGGAGGACAGAGAGGATGAGGAGGACAGAGAGGATGAGGAGGACAGAGGATGAGGAGGACAGAGAGGATGAGGACAGAGAGGATGAGGAGGACAGAGGGGATGAGGAGGATAGAGAGGATGAGGAGGATAGAGAGGGTGAGGGGCAGAGGGGATGAGGAGGACAGAGAGGATGAGGAGGACAGAGAGGATGAGGAGGACAGAGAGGATGAGGGACAGAGAGGATGAGGAGGACAGAGAGGATGAGGAGGACAGAGAGGATGAGGAGCACAGAGAGGATGAGGGACAGAGGGGATGAGGGACAGAGGGGATGAGGAGCACAGAGAGGATGAGGAGGATAGAGAGGATGAGGAGGATAGAGAGGATGAGGGACAGAGGGGATGAGGAGGACAGAGGGGATGAGGAGGACAGAGGGGATGAGGAGGATAGAGAGGAGGAGGAGGATAGAGAGGATGAGGGACAGAGGGGATGAGGAGGACAGACAGGTGCGGTGCGTAGATGTATATATATGTACAGAATCTATATAAACACCGGGCTCGGAGAAGGGGGCCACTGCAATTATAGGAATTACTCATTTCCTAGCTCCCTCCTCCCCCACCCGCCTCTAACTAGTCCCACATGTGGCAGAGCTGATAACTAACGGGTTACACATGACCAGCGTTTGCCTGCAGCCACTAGCACCGTAACCCCTTCCCTGCCAGAGACCTCCTGCCTTATCCCTGCACTGCCAGAGACCTGCGTCCTTAACCCCTCCACTGCCAGAGACCTGCCACATTAACCCCTTCCCTGCCAGAGACCTCCTGCCTTATCCCTGCACTGCCAGAGACCTGCGTCCTTAACCCCTTCCCTGCCAGAGACCTCCTGCCTTATCCCTGCACTGCCAGAGACCTACCACCCTAACCCCTTCACTGCCAAAAGCCTCTTGCTTTATCCCTGCACTGCCAGAGACCTGCGTCCTTAACACCATCCCTGCCAGAAGCCTCCTGCCCTAACCCCTTCACTGCCAGAGACTTACCACCCTAACCCCTTCACTGCCAGAGACCTTCCACCCTAACCCATCCACTGCCAGAGACCTCCACCCTAACCCATCCACGGCCAGAGACCTTCCACCCTAACCCCTTCACTGCCAGAGACCTTCCACCCTAACCCATCCACTGCCAGAGACCTTCCACCCTAACCCCTTCACTGCCAGAGACCTCCTGCCTTATCCCTGCACTGCCAGAGATCTACTTCCCTATCCTCTCCTCTGCCAAAGGCCTAAAACCTTACACCCTACACAGCAGAAAACTACTATCCCAACCTCTGCACTGCCAGAGACCTACCACCTTAACCCCTTCACTGCCAGAGACCTAACATTGTAAACTCTGCACTGAAACCCTTTGCCACCTTAACCCCTCCACTGACTGAGTATTGTCACCTCCTCCCTTCCTTTACTCGCTCCCACTCAGATTCCACCAGCTCATGGGAAGCACGGCGACTGTGTGGTTAGCACTTCTGCCTTGCAGCGCTGGGGCCCTTGGTTTGAATACCGGCCAGGACACCACGTGCATGAAGTTTACATGTTCCCTCTGAGCTTGCACGGGTTTTCCTCCCATACTCCGAAGACACGCTGGCTGGTAGGATAATTCGCTCCCGTCTAGGTTGGCCCTAGTGTGTGTGCATACGAGGTAGGGGCCTTAGAAGCTACTGGAGGGCAGGGTGCAGCATGCAACGTGCTCTGTGAATAATAACCCCGCGTTGCCTGAACCCTCTGTAATGAATGTCCCGCACCGGAGAAGAAGGGGCTGTAGTAAATATAAAACAGATGACCTGAGGAGGACACTAATAAATGTGACACATGGGGTGGGGTGGTAGCAATGAACACATAATGATGAATGCTGAGGGGGTGCTCAGAGGTTATACAAAGCTTGCAATCTAATGCAGGAACATGGCGGAGAGTTCCGGGGGGAGGGGCTTGTCCTCTAATCTCAGTGATGGATGTCCATGGATTGTCACCTCTGAAGTTTGATATTCTGCGTGGGTCGTTGTCACCACACGCCACGGGGGGGGGGGGGGGGTGGGGGACGCCCCGGTCGGGG
>NW_017310190.1:5949-15041 GCF_000935625.1 Nanorana parkeri
GGTCACAGGATACAAAGAAAGAATGTGTCAAAGTATGCAAAAACAAAAACCAACACAAATCAAGCCGCTCACAAGGGAGAGCTAATCTAAAAATACTCTCCAATTAAATAGTTTGCGGGAGGGAAAAGTGCAAGGGGAAGGAGATTAGGAGAAAGATTTATATTGTAATGTGCCAAAACACTCACACTTCCCCCCCCAAGAGAGGATTATCTGCCAATGTAATTATTGTGTCTGAGTGCAACGGGGTTCACCTATGTGTACTAAGGGAACTAAGTTGAGGAGAGCTTTTCCCCAAAAAAGTGATTGTTTTATCCCAAATCCAATAAGAGATACACTATATTGCCAAAAGTATTGGGGCCCTCCCCCTCCAAATCATTGGATTCAGGTGTTCCGTGACATTTCCTGGCTACTAAACATTCCGCCGCGGTCACCTGTTACTGGGATTATAACAAAGTGGAAGCAACTGGGAACAACAGCAACTCAGCCAGGAAGTGGTCGGCCACATCACATGACAGAGCGGGGTCAGCGCATGCTGAAGCGCGCAGAAGTCGCCAACTGTCTGCAGAGTCAATAGCTACAGACCTCCAAACTCCATGCGGCCGTCAGATTGGCACAACAACAGCGCGTAGAGAGCTTCATGGAATGGGTTTGATGATTAGTCCAGTTCCAAAATCCAGTATTGGCCCTTTTCTCTTCCACTATCGTTGGCATTCACCTCTTCCAATCACACCTCTCTCAGCAAACTTGTATTGAACTTTCTTCCACCTAGAAACCCTGGTAATAACCTTTACCCGACCCGAAGACCCGGCTATTTACTCTTCACCTATCAGAAAACCTACAATTAATTCTCTACCTTGCAGAAAACTACAGGACTGAACCTACTCCCTCCATTATTCTGTTCATAAATGGTCATACGTTATCTGGTCTTAGGATGCTCTGAATTTCACTCATGTGTTCTAGGAGAGCTTTGTTTCTCAAACGTGTTTAGCTGAGTCCCCAATCAGCTTGCACTAACCTGGGAATGAATCGCCTCCCACCCAGAAACACTGGTATAAATCCTTTCTAGGCACCCTAATATAAACAGAGATGTTGTAATAAACATTCTCGCTCCTTGGTATTAATTCTCACCATTCCAGGAGGCCCCGATATATACTCTTCACCTACCATAGAGCCTCGTATTAACTCTGTAACTTCCAGAACACTACAAGAGTTAAAGGAGAAGTGTGAGGTCAGGGCTTTCCCCCATAGTTCTCCTCAGGGTAACGGGAGGACACAAACTAGCGTCCTCCCGTCACCCGAGGCTCAGTATATAGGGAGCTACAGCTCGCGGTATACTGAGACGCCGCAGCTGAAGTGGATCCCGACAATTGTGCCGGGATCCGCCCAGCTGCGTGACTGACAGCTGGCTCTGCCTATCTAGAGGCGGAGCCAGCTGTACCCTCCTCCATCCGTTCAGCCAGTCAGCACTGGTGGATCGGAGCGGGGAGGGGGAAATCCAGCCCCTCCCCTGTCACGGCAGAGAGCCGTGACAGGATCGAGAGGTGAGCGAACGCCGGTATGTGTTCGCTCACCTCCCAATCTACTGAGCCGACCTGTGACAGTCTCATTGTCACTGGTCGGCTAGAACTATGAGGTGAGTCAAAAGCACTCAACTAATAGTTCTCCTTTAACAACATCAACCCAACCACCAAAATAAAGACATTCACCTATGTGTTATAGGGG
Source organism: Nanorana parkeri (assembly GCF_000935625.1). Lineage (NCBI taxonomy): Eukaryota > Metazoa > Chordata > Amphibia > Anura > Dicroglossidae > Nanorana > Nanorana parkeri. The sequence continues at coordinate 7,672 of NW_017310190.1, forward strand.
AACTTGGCTTCCATGATTACCCCCCTTTCCTTTTCACTAACCCTGGTACTGACCTCTTCCAGTCACCCTAATATCAGCAGAGACCTTGTATTCACATTTCTTCCTTCCAGAATCCTTGTATCTAATGCTTACCTTTCCCGAAGACCCAGCTTTCACCCACTCCCCAAATTATACTGTTCATTGACGGGCACCAGGGGCGTAACTAGAAATCACAGGGCCCCATAGCAAAATTTTGTATGGGGCCCTGTGATTTCTAGTGATACCCATCGCAGAGCCCACTCGAGATCCCACCTGATGGTGAACTTGCAGAGCCCACTATAGACTCTCTATGGTGGGCTCTGCAGGGTCACCCTCAGGTGGGCTGGTCGCACTCCTTACCTGTCCGCCTCCTCTTCCTCCACGGTCGCTGATGGGCCTCCGTCGCCGTGCCTGCCGCCTTCTTCGTCACCGGGTCCCGCCTCCTCCCCTGCTTCCAACCACGGGCCCCCGGCCTCCTCCTCCACTGCCGGGTCCAGCCTGCTCCACCGCCGCTGCGGGCTCTCATTGACTCTGGAGAGGAACGCGCTGCTGCACAGATTACTGTTAGTGATCTGAACAGCGGCGCGTTCGTCTTCAGCCGCCAGTAAAAGCCACCAGCAGAGGATCCCACAGCGACCCAGGCGTCCCGCACGGCATCTGGCCGGGCCCCACTGTCCCCCCGGGCCCCATAGCGGCCGTCTGGGTCGCTATGGTGATTGTTTCGCCACTGACGGGCACATATTTGCTAGGTTTTGGATGCGCTGACGTCCACCCACGTGTTCTAGAGGAGTTTTGTTCCTCAAAAGGTGTTTCCAGTTCCAAAACCTATATTACCCCTTTCCCTCCGAAAACGCAGACATTAGCTTCTTTTGGGCACCTTAATAGTAACAGACCTTGTAGTATTATTAATATTATACAGGATTTATAGAGCGCCAACAGTGTGCGCAGCGCTTTACAATATAAGGAAGACATTACAATCACAATACAATTCAGGACAAGATGGTGAGGACTCAGGAGGGCCCTGCCCGTATTAAACTTTTGTTTCCCAGGTATCACCTCGTATCCTTCCTGGAGACTCTGATTTGTAGTTGTCACCTTCCAGAGAGCCTATTGTTAACTCTCTACCTTAGAGAATACTACAAGAGTCAGCAGCTTTCACCCACTCCCCAAATTATTCTGTTCACTGACGGGCACATATTTGCTAGGTTTTGGATGCGCTGACGTCCACCCATGTGTTCTAGAGGAGCTTTGTTGGTCAAAAGGTGTTTACTCCAGTTCCAAAACCAATATTACCCCTTTCCCTCCGAAAACGCAGACATTAACCTCTTTTGGGCACCTTAATAGTAACAGACCTTCTAGTATTATTATTATACAGGATTTATATAGTGCCACAGTGTGCGCAGTGCTGTACAATATAAGGAAGACATTACAGTCACAATACAGTTCAGTAAGGAGGGCCCCGCCCGTATTAAACTTTTGTTTCCCAGGTATCACCTCGTAGCCTTCCTGGAGACTCTGATTTGTAGTTGTCACCTACCAGAGAGCCTGTTGTTAACTATCTACCTTCCAAAGACTCTGCTACAAACTCTGCACATTTCGGAGACAGCGGCATTAACTTTTCACCCCCCCAGATCCTGAAATATTAACTCAACACAGTTGCAGAGACCTTGGCATCAACTGTCCCTCTTCCATAGTCCTTGGTATTATCTCTACGCTGTGACAGACAAAGACCCCCATCCATTAACTGTATCCTTGACTGAGACCTCCGGATTATCCCTCCCCCTGCCCAGCAACCAAAAAGAGACAGTTCAGAGCCCCGAGAGAAAGACTATAAAGAGGAAGGGCTGGGCGCGAGGGGAAGCCAAAAGCTGCGTAATGACATTATTAGTATTTTACCATTTACAAAGGATTTTCTCCACTTTTTTTTCTTTTGTCACTGAAACTTTCACCAAGAATATACAGCGCCCTAAACTCGGCGTAAATCGTTACTTTCATTGAGGGAAGCCGGAGACGGGATCTTCCCTGAGGAGGTGTAAATGTTTTGGGGTTGCTTGAAACTTTGTATCACTTTTAAGACTACACTATATTGCCAAAAGTATCGGGACGCCTTTACACGCACATAAACTTTAATGGCAACCCAATCTCAGTCTGTAGGGTTCATTATTGGGTTGGCTCCGCCCTTTAATGGCGCCCCAGTCTTAGTCCGTTAGTCCGTAGGGTTCATTATTTGGGTTGGCTCCGCCCTTTAATGGCGCCCCTGTCTTAGTCCGTAGGGTTCAGTATTGGGTTGGCTCCGCCCTTTGCCGCTATAACAGCTCCGCCTCTTCTGGGAAGGTGTCCACAAGGTTTAGGGGCGTGTCTATGGGAATGTTGGACCATTTGTGAGGTCAGGTACTGATGTTGGGGGAGGGGCTCGCAGTCTCCGCTTCTAATTCATCCCAAAGGTGTTCTATGGGGTTGAGGTCAGGACTCTGTGCGGCCAGTCACGTTGCTCCCCCCCAACTCCCCCATCCATGTCTTTATGGAGCTTGCTTTGTGCACTGGTGCGCAGTCATGTTGGAACAGGAAGGGGCCGTCCCCAAACTCCTCCCATAAAGTTGGAAGCATGAAATTGTCCAAAATGTCTTGGTGTGCTGATGCCTTAAGCGTTCCCTTCACTGGAACTAAGAGGCGGAGCCCAACACCCGAACCCCTCCCCCATAATCCCCCCTCCACCAAACTTTACACTTGGCACAATGCAGTCAGGCAAGTACCGTTCTCCTGGCAACCGCCAAACCCAGACACATCCATCGGATTGCCAGACAGAGAAGCGTGATTGGTCACTCCAGAGAACACGCCTCCTCTTCTCTAGAGTCCAGTGGCGGCGTGCTTTACACCGCGGCATCCCACGCTTTGCATTGCACTTGGTGATGTAAGGCTTGGATGCAGCTGCTCGGCCATGGAAACCCATTCCATGAAGCTCTCTACGCACTGTTGTTGCGCCAATCTGAAGGCCGCATGGAGTTTGGAGGTCTGTAGCTATTGGCTCTGCAGACAGTTGGCGACTTCTGCGCACTGTGCGCTTCAGCATGCGCTGACCCCGCTCTGTCATGTGACGTGGCCGACCACTTCCTGGCTGAGTTGCTGTTGTTCCCAGTTGCTTCCACTTTAGCCAGGAAATGTCCCAGAACACCCGAATCCAACGATTTGGAGGGGTGTCCCAGTACTTTTGGCAATATAGTGTATTTTAAAACATAAATAAGACCAAATGGGGTCTATTGATCGGCGTCTTCACAGTTGTGTGACTCTTGGGTGAGAACATTGATAAATCCCGCACCTTTGGGTTTGTTTTCGGTCAGGAGTGCGATTGGACATATCTTGGATGAAACATTGATAAATAGTCCCAGACAGAAAGGCGTCACCATGAAGATGATTATTAATACTTGTATGTCCTCAGGTGAGTGCCGGGATCCCACCATAACGCCATCCTGATGGTGACACCAGTGCCCGCCTGAACCTCCCAGTGCGATATGCTCCTGGGCTGCCTAAAGGGTTTGTGAACATGGACATCAGACTCAGAAACCGGGCCAATGAAGGACACTTTGAATGGCCTCTGAAGTTGCCTTTGTCTTGCTTTCGAATTACTTTAATTTGCCTCTGAGTTGCTCTAGACCCTTGGTTCTCAACTGGTGGGTCATGACCCAAAGGTGGGTCGCGACCACATTTTCAGTGGGTCGCTGCGTGCCTTCCACTTTTCAGGTAAGAGGCTTCTTAGCCTCTTTCTAGCGCTACACAGTCAGTTCTTGTACCAAGCAGCATTCAAAACATGCTGTCCGGTGCCGAGTGTCAGCTTGAGGTGTGGTGGGGTGGTGGTATGGCCGTGAGAGAGCTCCATCCATAGGTGCATTGCTTACAGCTTTCTCGCATGTTCTGAAGAGGTGCATGGACCTCGAGTGACATCACATTCTGGCTCCCGGCACCTCTACAGGGCACGCAAGGGAGCTGTACAAGCAATGCACATATGGATGGAGCTCCGTCACAGCACAGCAGCCGACACTGGACCCCAGGCTGACCAAGGACAAGTGTGGGTCCTGAGGTTACACAGTTTGAGAACCACTGCTCTAGACTGCTCCTGAATTGCTTTCAGCTGCTTTTGCATTGACTTGCACGGGAAGAAAAACTGCCCCCGTGCAAACCAGAAACCCGACTGTGCCCAGAGGCAGCCCGGTCATAGCAATCAATCCTCAACATTGAGATATGACTTGGACCCGTCCGTGTCCCACCTTACAATATAATCTAACCTGGTCCCATTGATGGAGTCTGATAGCAGGCCTCGGGCCTCGTGTCCTCCGATGGCTCATCACAGTATGCCGGTGCTAGAGAGCATCCCGGAGGTCAGGGCTCGGCCCCAGGTATACACATCGTCATGGTCTATAGCTGTCAGTGTGTGTGTATACAGCTGTGGGCTACAGATACATCACTAGAGTCTGGCAGCAGGTGTGCGAGACCGCCGCCATACTCTGCCTCCAGGGCCACATTAACCCCTAAGTGATGAGACACGCGGGGGCCCCAGACGGATCGCGTTACTGAGTCCGCGCCCCTGGTGTGACTCCCAACGCCGGCGTGCAATGACATCACCGCAGATTCATCTCTGTCTGATTTCGGGGCAACATTTGTTAAACTGCTTAGATGTGTTTTTTTATTGGGAGAGGAAAAGAGACAATTTTCACTCTTCTTCTTTGTAGGATCTGATGGCACGATGATAATACTACTGTATACGGGGCGCGTTTCCCGAGTCTGCCGGTCTCAACGTGTTACCACGAAGAGATAAAACAGAATAAACAAAACCAAATTCATCAAAAGGAAACAAGAGAAAATGAAGGAAGAGGACTCAGGAAAGAGCGACGTACGTTATACGGACCCCCCTCCAGATGATGGAGTTCTGGTGTCTCCAGTGAAATGAGATCCATTAATACTCCATCATACAAAGACATTGTAGACAATTGTTCTCCTCCAGCCTTGTGGTCACAGTTTGGTGAAGACCCTTTTCTGTCCCCCCATGACCGTCCCCTGTGTACATAGCTAGCTCCATACAGACATGGTGTGACCAGTTTGTGAAGGCCACTCTGGCTCCTCCACACCAGAGCCCTGACCTCAACCCTATGGAACTTAGGAACACCTTATGGAAGATAAGTATGCCATAAGAATTATTGAGGTGAGGTGCCCAAAGTCAGATCCATAAAGACATGGCGTGACCAGCTTGTGAAGGCCACTCAAGTTCCTCCACACCAGAGCCCTGACCCCAACCCTATGGAACACCTTATGGAAGATAAGTATTCCATAAGAATTATTGAGGTGAGGTGCCCAAAGCCAGCTCCATAAAGACATGGCGTGATCAGCTTGTGAAGGCTACTCAAGTTCCACCACACCAGAGCCCTGACCCCAACCCTATGGAACTTAGGAACACCTTATGGATAGGTATTCCATAAGAATTATTGAGGTGAGGTGCCCAAAGCCAGATCCATAAAGACACGTAACCAGCTTGTGAAGGCTACTCAAGTTCCACCACACCAGAGCCCTGACCCCAACCCTATGGAACTTAGGAACACCTTATGGAAGATAAGTATTCCATAAGAATTATTGAGGTGAGGTGCCCAAAGTCAGATCCATAAAGACATGGCGTGACCAGCTTGTGAAGGCTACTCAAGTTCCTCCACACCAGAGCCCCGACCTCAACCCTATGGAACTTAGGAACACCTTATGGAAGATAAGTATTCCATAAGAATTATTGAGGTGAGGTGCCCAAAGTCAGATCCATAAAGACATGGCGTGACCAGTCTGTGAAGGCCACTCAAGTTCCACCACACCAGAGCCCTGACCCCAACCCTATGGAACTTAGGAACACCTTATGGAAGATAAGTATTCCATAAGAATTATTGAGGTGAGGTGCCCAAAGTCAGATCCTTAAAGACATGGTGTGATCAGTCTGTGAAGGCTACTCAAGTTCCTCCACACAAGAGCCCCGATCTCCACCCTCTGGAACACAGGAACACCACAAGAAATATTGAGTTCAGGTCTACAAAGCCAGCTCCATAAAGACATGGTGTCACCAGTTTGGTGGAGGAACTGGAGTGTCCTGTACAGAGCCCTGACCTCAACCCTACTAGACACCTATGGGAATGAAGAGAACCACCGATTATGAGTAAGGTCTTCTCAACCAACGTCAGTACCTGACCTCACCAATGGGACAAATTCCCACAGACACCCCCCAAAATATTGTGGAGTCTCCCCAGATCAGTGGAGGATGGTATAGTAAGGGGGGGGGGACCAACTCCATATTAAAGGCCATGGAGGGACAACTCTATATTAATGTCCTGGCTCCATAAAGACATGGTGTGACCAGTTTGGTGGAGGAACTCGAGTGTCCCACACAGAGTTCTAACCTCAACCCTACTGAACATCTTTGGGGTGAATTGCTCCGTCCCTGTTTTGGTAACGGAGGAGAGACAGAGAGAGAGAAGGAATAGAAGAGGAAAGTGCTATGAGGTCTTCAGTACTGGATCTATATAGAGGGATCAGGACCTCCTTCCTCCTGCTGGGGATCCCTCTAGTGATAATAAAGATCTATATAGAGGGATCAGGACCTCCTTCCTCCTGCTGGGGATCCCTCTAGTGATAATAAAGATCTATATAGAGGGATCAGGACCTCCTTCCTCCTGCTGGACCTGTCACCGGGTACGTGGCGGCTGGTGCCGTGCCGGCGGATCGGTAGAGTTTGGGCGGCACACCTCAGATCCTCATCTCCGTGGTGAATACTCCGGGTGACAACGGAAGAAAACAACTGGGAGATAGGATAGGGTGACAACGCTCTGTTCCTATAACAGGAAGTGTCTGAACAAGGACAGAGCATTGTCACCCTATAACAGGAAGTGTCTGAACAAGGGCAGAACGTTGTCACCCTATAACAGGAAGTGTGTGAACAAGGACAGAGTGTTGTCACCCTGTAATAGGAAGTGTCTGAACAAGGGCAGAGCGTTGTCACCCTGTAATAGGAAGTGTCTGAACAAGGACAGAGTGTTGTCACCGTATAACAGGAAGTGTCTGAACAAGGACAGAGCGTTGTCACCCTATAACAGGAAGTCCGGTCCAGTCTGATTTCCTGTCAATGAGCTGCCATAACACGACGCACGCCGATGCACGCCACATATAAACGAGCGCTCGCTGTTCATGGGGTATATAGAGAATATCCTCAGTGGTGACATCATCAATCGTCCTGCGCCTCCAACCTGCACGAAGGGGCCCCCAGGGGCCCGTAATCCCATACACAGCTTTGTGACCGATGAATCTGATATCTCAGAAATGTCGCTTTCCCT
>NW_017310190.1:15118-20526 GCF_000935625.1 Nanorana parkeri
CAGCATTGTACGGAGATTAATCTATTTCCTGACCAGAGCTGGACAACCGAAGGGCCGGGGGGGGGGAGGGGGAAGACACAACAACCTGGTCACCAGGGCCAATCACAGCGCTGTGTCATAGAACGCTCATCGCTTTCCTCAAAGAGCGTAATGCGTGACGATGTGACACGACACGAGATGCGTTTTCTGTATGTTCTGTCATTTCCTGTCTCGAGTCTGTTTGGTGGAAATATGGACATTACTGCGTCCACCGCGTGATGCCGCTGACCGTAATACTACAAAATCGCACAAGAGGCGAGCGGAAAGCACAACGCACGGATGTGAGAGCGTCAGAGATCGAAATGCTGACCAGCCTTCGTGAGCTTATAGCGTGCTGCGATCTCCCCCATTGTAGAGCGCAGACTGCGAGATTTCCCCCCCAGTAGTTTGTGTGTCTGCCCCTCCCACAATGGTGATATTTCCCTCCAGTACTATGTGTCTCTGCCCCTCCCACAATGGTGAGATTTCCCTCCAGTAGTTTGTGTCTCTGCCCCTCCCACAATGGTGAGATTTCCTCCAGTAGTTTGTATCTCTGCCCCTCCCACAAATGGTGAGATTTCCTCCCAGTACTATGTGTCTCTGCCCCTCCCACAATGGTGATATTTCCCTCCAGTGGTTTGTCTCTGCCCCTCCCACAATGGTGAGATTTCCCCCAGTAGTTTGTATCTCTGCCCCTCCCACAAATGGTGAGATTTCCTCCCAGTACTATGTGTCTCTGCCCCTCCCACAATGGTGATATTTCCCTCCAGCAGTTTGTGTCTCTGCCCCTCCCACAATGGTGAGATATCCTCCAGTACTATGTGTCTCTGCCCCTCCCACAATGGTGAGACTTCCCTCTAGTAGTGTGTGTGTGTGGCCTTTAGGAGTATCTGTACCAGGCCACCTCGCATATATGAGGTCCTTTGTCATAGACGCTGTGGGCGGAGTCTCCCCGGAAATAATGGAGCTTCACATGAATTTTATTATCAAATAATTTAATATAAAAAGGAAGGAAGAGGATGGAATCTCACAATGCAGATATATATAATATATACACGTCCTGTACAATCGGAGGTCACCGCGATCTTCACAGTGCTATATATGAAAATGGCGTGTACCTTCCCAGACACGCTCGGGGGGGGGAGAGACGGTCGGCGTACGCGGCACAAAACGCACGTACGGAAGTTCTGTTCCCTGTTCACCGTGTATATAGCGCTGTACATAATGGCCGCACACTTTATATTGCATCAGCGACACCGGGGATGACATCACTGGGCACCAAAAGGTTTTATCTGGACTTCCTTCTGACGCTCCAAGTCAAGGTCCAAGACCAACGTCTTTGGTCAGCTGTAGGCGAACGGTAACAGTCCCGGGGCCTCTGTAGGCCAGAAATGGTCCATCATCTGGTCAGCTGTAGGCCAACGGTAACAGTCCCGGGGCCTCTGTAGGCCAGAGATGGTCCATCATTTGGTCAGCTGTAGGCCAATAGTAACAGTCCCGGGGGCCTCTGTAGGCCAGAGATGGTCCATCATCTGGTCAGCTGTAGGCCAACGGTAACAGTCCCGGGGCCTCTGTAGGCCAGAGATGGTCCATCATTTGGTCAGCTGTAGGCCAACGGTAACAGTCCCGGGGCCTCTGTAGGCCAGAGATGGTCCATCATTTGGTCAGCTGTAGGCCAATGGTAACAGTCCCGGGGCCTCTGTAGGCCAGAGATGGTCCATCATTTGGTCAGCTGTAGGCCAATAGTAACAGTCCCGGGGGCCTCTGTAGGCCAGAGATGGTCCATCATTTGGTCAGCTGTAGGCCAACGGTAACAGTCCGGGGGCCTCTGTAGGCCAGAGATGGTCCATCATTTGGTCAGCTGTAGGCCAACGGTAACAGTCCCGGGGCCTCTGTAGGCCAGAGATGGTCCATCATTTGGTCAGCTGTAGGCCAACGGTAACAGTCCCGGGGCTTCTGTAGGCCAGAGATGGTCCATCATTTGGTCAGCTGTAGGCCAATGGCAACAGTCCCGGGCCTCTGTAGGCCAGAGACGGTCCATCATCTGGTCAGCTGTAGGTCAATGGAAAGGTCAATGGAAAGGCTCTACGGTTTCTTGTAGGCCAGAGACAGTCCATCATTTGGTCAGCTGTAGGCCAACGGTAACAGTCCAGGAGCCTCTGTAGGCCAAAGACGGTCCATCATTTGGTCAGCTGTAGGCCAATGGTAATGCTCCAACGGTTTCTTGAAGGCCAAAAATGGTCAACTATTTGGTCAGCTGTAGACCAGCAGTAACAGTCACGGGGCCTCTGTAGGCCAACAGAAATGCTGTAACGGTTCTTGTAGGCCAAAAGTTGCAGCGGAATGGTTACCTGTGGGCCCAGGGTCAGGGTTTCAGAAGAGGTTCCACTCTGCATCCAAAAAGTTGGCCAAGGAGGTATTATAATTACTGGCCGGTTCTATGGTCCAATGAGCATTTGTTGCCTTTAGTGGCCACTTGTGGTTCTAGAAGGTGGAGGCCTTCATTGCGGTCTCTTGGGTAGTCCTCGGCACCAGCTTGCAGTATACGGGCGGTAGGCACTGGGTAGAAGTTCTAATAGTCACCTGAAGAACAAGAGTTGTAATCCAGAAGCCTTTGGAGAAGACACATTGCAGGCCAACAATCCTTTGAAGGCAATGGACAACTGTCCCTACTGTACTTTGGCGGCAACCGCGTAACAGTCCAATAGTCCTTTTAAGGCTCTGGATAACTGTTCATTGAAGGCACTGTGTTGCAGTCCAACTGTCCATGGAGGCACTGCGTAAGAGTCCAACTGTAATTTCAAGGCACTGGATAACGGTCCAACTGTCCTTTATAGGCACTGGATAACGGTCCCGGCAGTCCCTGGAGGGAATGGATTGCAGTCCAACAGTCTTATGAAAACAGTTAGTAACACGGCGCGGAAAGTGGCGGAAGTTTCTCCGGCGGAATGATCTGTTGTAGACTGGATAGGATTTTCTTCTGATGGCCGGCCAGGGTGATGCCCATCCGTAGGAGGTCCCTGGAAGAGAAACAAGAGGTATGCTCAACATGCTCCATGCATGACCATTCACTGACCCCAGCCAACCAATGCTCCCCAAACCAGTCCCTACTTTACCCATCCGGCTCCTCTCTACCGCCCCCTATTGTCCTGTCTGCAGAACAATGAATCTCCTCTGCTGTCCTCTTGTTCCATATACTGAGGTATGAACACTCAAATGTCAACAAAATTAAACAATTGGCCAAAAAACTGAAATTTTAGAGCCTGTGACCTCATCACAGGGCCCTCGTTGGGAGGAGTAACACTCTGTGTGGGAGGAGTCACTTTTATAGAAAGCCAGCCCAATGAGTGCTCATGAGAACTTGTCTACAAGGGCATGTTCACGTCATAGAAGGGTGTCCTTGTAGACTACGTTACCCATGAGCACTCAGCCTTCATTGTTCCAGCACCTGGTCCTCGGCCCATCTCCAAGTGTAGGGGCGGGCCATCTCCAAGTGTAGGGGCGGGCCATCTCCAAGTGTAGGGGCGGGCCATCTCCAAGTGTAGGGGCGGGAAAAAGGGCGCGGTGGGCGAAATAGGCGGAAATCGGTCGGCGAACCGAACAGAATCGAAATCTTACTGCCCGTGGCCGAGCTTCACACATTGTATCTTTAGTCCGTGCGCCCGGAGTCTGCTAATCAGGAAGCCGAGTGCACAATAATCCCATTATCTCTCTCCCCCGCTACGCCCCCGTCCTATCAATGGCCGCTTCCTCTCTCTCTCCGGCTACATTCTAACCTCTGAACTCCGACCTCAGACCTGCAGAGCATTGCTCCCTGCAATCAGTCTCACTTCCTCCGCTGCGGGGGGGGGGAAACCCCCTCACTGCCCCCTCCCCCCATGCGAGACCCAACAGAGCCCTAGAGGGAGTCTAATAAATATCATTTCATTATTATTGAAACGTTTATATATTGTACCGGGGGGTTCTGGGTGAGCGTGTAGCCAAATGGGGTAGAGAGGTGATTTGCATAGCTCCGCCCACTGTCCTGAAATGAGGAATAATCCTCGAATTTGTGGGGATGTGTGATGGAATGGGACACGTGATCACCTTCTGTTATACCGCGGTTCTGATTGGGTTCCTTCAGTCTCTTCTCAGATGGATGGTGACATTGTAACGTTTCTAAACCCAGAACGCGGGGGCCCGGGAAGGGGCCACAGCGATTTTTCATGGCTCGCCCCCTTTTTTTGACGGTCAACCCTCCAGAAATGAAGAAGCCACTTACCCCGGCTGTTCCCTGGCGGTGATCTTCAGGCTCGCGGGGTTCCGGATGAGTTTGACGAGGGCGCTGACGATTTCCGCGAAGCGCGGGCGGGCCTGTCGCGTTGCCAGCAGTCCAGCATGAGCTGATGCAGCGCGGACGGGCAGTCGGGGGGTGCGGGGAGCCGGTAGTCCTGCTCTATGGCGTTGATTACCTAGGAGGGCGGAAAGAGAGACGGGCGGGTGTGATTGGTGTGGAGGAGCGCGGGAGGGCGTGGTCACCCTACGAGCAGCAGAAGAGAACTCACGTCTTGGTTGGACATGTCCCAGTACGGCCGCTCCCCGAAGGACATGACCTCCCACATGACGATGCCGTAGCCCCAGACGTCGCTGGCCGAGGTGAACTTGCGGAAGGCGATGGCTTCTGGTGCTGTCCAGCGGATCGGGATCTTCCCACCCTGAGGAGAGACAGACGCAGATTACTCAATGGACCCGAACCCAGCAGTCCTGGGACCCTTAGGGAACCCAGCACAGGGATGGTGGGAGCCCCTCATAATGGGCACAGCGGGGGTACAGACCCGGGAACTCAGCACAGGGATGGTGGGAGCCCCTCATAATGTGCACAGCGGGGGTACAGACCCGGGAACTCAGCACAGGGATGGTGGGAGCCCCTCATAATGGGCACAGCGGGGGTACAGACCCGGGAACTCAGCACAGGGATGGTGGGGGCCCCTCATAATGGGCACAGCGGGTGTACAGACCCGGGAACTCAGCACAGGGATGGTGGGAGCCCCTCATAATGGGCACAGCGGGAGTACAGACCCGGGAACTCAAAAAAACCAAATCCCCAAACCCTCCCAGGCTGCTCCCTACCAGGCAGGACGTATACGTCGGGTCGGTAGATCCTTCCTGCAGGAACCGGGACAAGCCGAAATCAGACACTTTGCACACCAGGTTGCTGTTCACTAGAATGTTCCGTGCCGCCAGGTCCCGGTGAACGAAGTTCATCTCCGCTAGGTACCGCATGCCAGAAGCGATCCCGCGCAACATCCCGACCAGTTGGATTGGCGTGAACTGACCATCATTCGCCTGTCAGAGTCAGAACGACAAACACAAAATATAAGATATATACAAAACCAATTTCCCCTCCCCCC
>NW_017310190.1:20658-23759 GCF_000935625.1 Nanorana parkeri
CATAATACAATACAGACATTGTGACAAATAGAGAACATTGAACGTGACCCGAGTCATCCATCAGCAGAATCCCAGTACCAGCAGAAGATTCTATTCCCAAAGTAAATATTAGAGGTGTTCTATACTTGGTCTCCACCATCACACAACAGCATTGACACCGACCACCATCATCATCACACCCATCATCTTCACCATCATCACACAATTGTCCACCATCTCTTCCTTCATCAACAATTTCAAAAAGACAAGAAGATGAATTCCCAAACTATTGGACTGGGAAAGAACATTTTATATGACAAGCTTGGCTTGGACTGGAAACTGAGCAGAAGGAAATGAGAATCATCAATATGATGAAGGGGGAGGGGACCCTCAGGAAGCGCATTGGCTTTTCTCCTAACATGAACAATAACAATCCACTTATATCAGTGTTGTGATGTTCTCATCCTTTCTATACTCCATCATCATCAATTGTCCATGACAGCTTCCCACCAACAACCCATTCTACATCACCCCTTCCTCCATCAAACCATTACCCACCACACCTTCCTCCATCTCCCCATTCCTAATCATCCCATCACCCACTTCTCCATCATCGTTTCCAGCATCACCCCACGGTTGTCCAACGCTCCTTCCTCCATCATCACAATATTGTCCATCCCCCTTAGCTTCATCAATCCTTTCTCAGTCACCCCTTTCCACCATTACCCCTTCTTCCATCAGCCCCTTCTGTCATAACACCATTATTCATGACCACTTCCAAAACTGACCACCGACCATCACCCTTTCCTCCATTATCACACTGTTAACCATCACCCCTTCCAAAATCATCCCTTCCACCATCATCCCTTCCACCATCATCCCTTCCACCATCATCCCTTCCACCATCATCCCTTCCACCATCATCCCTTCCACCATCACACCATGATCTGCCACTGCTCCCAACATCAACCTCCACCATCACTCCCTCATCCCTTCCACCATCACACCATTCCATTGTATATCTCTTTCCACTTCTCATATACCGACATCCTCGGATACCTTTCTAAGTTTATAATATAAATCCTTTTCTCTAGAACGCGTCTTTTACCATAGCAGCCTTTCCAGGACACAAGTTCCAAAAATAAGTCAGCAGCTGCTGCCGTGGAAGTTTCCTTACCCTGAGGAAGGAGTCCAGGGCGCCGTTCTCCATGTACTCGGTGATGATCATGACAGGACAGTTGTTGGTAATGACTCCCTCCAGGTGGATGATATTAGGATGATGGAACTGCCCCATGATGCTGGCCTCGCTCAGGAACTCCCGCCGCTGGCGTTCCGTGTAGCCGCCCTTCAGCGTTTTGATGGCCACGTAGTTCTCCTTTTTACCTGGGACTTTCAGCCGGCCGCGGCACACTTCACCAAACTCACCTACCGGAAAGAAAAGCTTATTAGAAATAAAAAAAAAAAGCTTGAGAATGACCGAAAATGTAATGATGGAGACCTTGGAAAACCTATGAACACCCAAAAATACTGAACATACACCCTTAAAATATGTGGGCATCAGTGGTGGCAGAGGCGACGTGAGGAAAGCCCAATAAATACCTCCCACTATCTCTCTACATCCTCAATCTGTTTCTAGAACATGGCTTTTGTACACACCCTATGGCTTCATGGATGGTCCCGCCTCTTTCCACGTTCCCCATCTCCTATATGTTCTCCATCACAACCTTCTCCTTGGCCATTTACACTCCCAATTTAAGCTCTGATGACCGAATCGGCCCAATTTATTTTCTCACTAACGACCATCCACCGTAACTCTTTGAACAAGCTCCACCATCCCCATATCTTTGGTCCTCACCAGCTCCAATGACCTCCTCAATTTTCACATAGGAGGCATCAATCTCCTTAGCAAATTCCCTCACAGCCTCGTTGGGGTCCTCGTAGGTGAAGGGATCGATGTACAACTTGGTGCCTGAAAGAGAATTGACCAAAAATAAGCCGGAGAAAAGCACAAGGGGGGCGGGGTGGGGGGCTTTACCACCCGGAAGATATACCAAAGTTGGGTGAGATATTTACTATGACTGAAAGATTTGTGTACACGCCGGATCTGTCTTTAAAGGAAAACAAATGCTCTTCAAGTTTGTAAGTTTTTTAAGATTGGGGGTTTATGAACGGCTTCACCATCCAACCAGATGAAGAACACAACCCAAAACCACATGAACCCAATGTCTGCTTTAACAAATACACCATCAGAAGGGTTCCGAGGGGTGATCTAAGTGGCTCTGACCGCGGGATATCTAGCGGCACCAGATATTGAGATTGTGGTGGACCTCCGGGGATTTTTACTCGATGCAGTATACGGACAACAGTGTGAAGAGAACAAGCGCCTGGCGAGCCGGAGGTCGGGAGAACCATCTTCTTAAAGGGGAAGGTCAGAGGAGATGTGGTGCTCAGTATTACAACCCATTATAGATAGCTCTGGCTGGACCCGGAAGCAATTTCATGATATGGAAGTGAACTGAAGGCCGTTTCTATACACTAGAAATTCCTTCCAACTTACTGTGTCCGATGAGGTACTGGCCCGGTTTGTCGCAGTACTCTGGCTCCTTGTGGCTCCCATGTTTCCTGCACCCAAAGAGAGACAAGCAAAGGTTGGAAATCGATAGTAATGACGATGAAAACATTTGTTGTACCTGCCGAGTGTTCTACAGAGCCGGGGACGTGACCTCCCCCCCCCCGAGATCTTCTCACAAAATGCGTCACACTGACATAATTCAGGATTTAGGCCCCATTGCCCCGCCCTACCCCGGCCCAACGGGTTTCTGGTCAGCATTGCTCCTTGTAATGTGGCTTATTGTCTAGACCCGTCTGGGGTGAATGGGATGGAGAAGATGAACAGCTAAATGTCAGGGTCACTTACCGTACACACACTACTGCGATAACGATAACCACGATCACCAGGATTGCCCCCACACCGGCCGTCCCAGCGATCAGCTCCACCTGAGGCTGAGCCTTCTCCGAGTCTGGAAAAAGACAACGTGTCAGCCATGATGTAACAAGACGGATATGACCAACCAAATGCGAATGCTGGATGTGCTACACATGCCCATAATACTTCACTGAAG
>NW_017310190.1:23833-24218 GCF_000935625.1 Nanorana parkeri
TGGGGAATTTGTCCCATTTCTGAGGTCAGGTGTTGATGTTGGATGAGAAGACCCGGCTCACAATTTCAACTCGAGTCTCTCAACACCAAAATCCTTCAAGAAGTTGGCTTTGTGCCCCTGAACCCATTAACTTGGCAGTGGCCAACGATGGTGCTATTTGGGGTGTCACACTCAGAGCTGCCCCCCAACTCACCTTGTGAAAGTGTCCGGAAAAGGGCATCTCCGCTAAACGCCCCGTACCCAGCTTCCGTCCTCGCCCGCACCTGTACCACATACACCGTGCCTGTGCGGAGCCCCACCAGACGGGCCTCGTTGCCAGGGGTCTTCAGGAACATGGTAAGGGGCTTTTCCAGATCCTGGTAAGAGAGCAGGTCATTATTAATGC
>NW_017310190.1:24381-24656 GCF_000935625.1 Nanorana parkeri
CGGGGTCCCCGGGGGCCCGGAAATACCCCGGCTTGCAGTTGCACACGGTGGCCCCGGAGGCGGTGGACAGGCTGTGGGCCGGGCAGGGCTGGCACGGCATCTCTCCGGTGTTG
Source organism: Nanorana parkeri (assembly GCF_000935625.1). Taxonomy (NCBI): domain Eukaryota; kingdom Metazoa; phylum Chordata; class Amphibia; order Anura; family Dicroglossidae; genus Nanorana; species Nanorana parkeri. The sequence continues at coordinate 24,495 of NW_017310190.1, forward strand.
GGTTTAAATGTTCCCGGAGGACAAACTGCAGAGAAGACAAAAAAGGGTTCAGATTAGAGTCACGGTGACCAGACGGCGCGGTCACCGAGGGGTTAATGATCGGAACGGTCGCCGCTGGGGGAGCGAAGGCGCAGCAAGGAAGGAGTTAATGAGCTCACGTGT
>NW_017310190.1:24671-25536 GCF_000935625.1 Nanorana parkeri
TGCAGCAAGTCGAGGGTTAACCTAGGCAGCGTGTGTCGGTTATAATTGGGTTAACGAGCAGCAGTGTGGCAGCGGAGGGTTAATAAGCGTTAGTGGGGGTCAGCCTGGCAACTGGAGGGGTTAAAGAGCAGCACTTAAAGGACAAGTACTAATGTGTAGGACTGGCCGCTGAGGAGTTAATGAGCTGCAGCACGCGTCGGTCCGGCAGCTGAGGAATTAATGAAGGGCAGTCAGTTATGGATTAATGAGCGGCAGGCGAGGGGTTAATGAGCCCAGCATGGGCCGGACTGGCGGTTGAGGGGTTAATGAGCGGCAGGCGAGGGGTTAATGAGCCCAGCATGGGCCGGACTGGCGGTTGAGGGGTTAATGAGCGGCAGGCGAGGGGTTAAGGACTGGCGGTTGAGGGGTTAATGAGCGGCAGGCGAGGGGTTAATGAGCCCAGCATGGGCCGGACTGGCGGTTGAGGGGTTAATGAGCCCAGCATGGGCCGGTAATGCAGTTGAGGGGCGGGCACAGAGGGGGTTAATGGCGCGGCTCCGGTATCATTTTCCCCATTCTCACTTCCCGGCCCCGGGACTCTGCTCTCCCCTCCCCGCACATACCTGACATTCCAGCTCGCTTTTGTATGTGACACCTCAGAGAGCTGACAGGGGGCTAACCACCTCTCCCCCTCCCCCACCTCTGCCATGATTAATGAGCGGCAGGCGAGGGGGTAATGAGCCCAGCATGGGCCGGACTGGCGGTTGAGGGGTTAATGAGCGGCAGGCGAGGGGTTAATGAGCGGCAGGCGAGGGGTTAATGAGCGGCAGGCGAGGGGTTAATGAGCCCAGCATGGGCCGAACTGGCGGCTGAGGGGTTAATGAGC
>NW_017310190.1:27018-28494 GCF_000935625.1 Nanorana parkeri
CGCATGGTTCCCCACCTTCTAGTATATAATAGGGAAAAAGATGGAGCGCCGAGCAAGCAGAGCCCTGGTGGGTAGTGAACACAGGACCCCAGCGCTGCAACACAACAGTGCCCAGTGTGCCACTACTGCGCTGACCCCGATATATTCAAGGTTGTCACACAAGTCATCTTCACCACACCGAGAGCTTTGACCCCATTGGCTCCGAGTGATCACATGACCTTATCCTGCTGCCTTCTTCCACTACATTGGCTCAGAGTGATCACATGACCCAACCTCGCTGCCTTCTACTACATTGGCTCCGAGTGATCACATGACCTTATCCTGCCACCTTCTTCCACTACATTGGTCCTGAGTGATCACATGACCTTATCCTACTGCCTTCTTCCACTACATTGGCTCAGTGATCACATGACTTCAGGCTCTGAGCGATCACATGACCCAACCTCTCTGCCTTCGTCCACTACATTGGCCCTGAGTGATCACATGGCATCATCTCACTACCAGCTTTCACTACGTAGGCTCAGTGATCACATGACTTCAGGCTGTGAGTGATCACATGACATGGCCACGCTGCCGGCCTTCACTACATGGACTTCCTCAGACTCCCCCACCGGTACACGGGCCTGGAGTTGTCTTATCTTATACAGGTGGACGGTCCCCAAACAAACAATCTCCCCACCGGCATGGCAAAAATGGTTCCATACGAGAATGTTTCCTACCTGTGCATTTGGTGCGCCCTTCCTTCTCTTCCCGCCCGGCGGTGCACACGCACTCTCCTGTCGCCGGCTTGGCCCACTCGCCGTCCTCTCTGCAGTACATGGTCGGCTTCCTCCCAAGCGACCCCTCCGCTCCTTCCACACAGCTGCCCTCCGCCGACACCACCAACCCCTCCGGGACGGTTTTCGGGAAGCTGGCCAGAGAAGCCACCACGGCGGGGCAGACGCGGTAGAAGACACGGACGGCCAGAAGCGCCATGCACGCCCCCTGGTCCTGGAAGGCCAGATAGAAACCAGCCGACTTCAATGGGCCCAGGCGCAAAGTCTTGACGTTGGAGCGCATCGTGTTGCCGCTGCCGCGCCGGCTCTGCCTGGACAGGTTGTCGGCCGCCACCGTGTCCACCTTGACCCAGGGGTTCTCCATCCAGGGGGGGAAGTGCTCGTTGGCCAGGTCGGAGTTGGCTTGGTAGTAGTAGAGATTGAAGGTCTCCTTGCAGGAGCGGCCGCCCCGGGAGAAGGAGGCGCACTCTATCATGGTGAACGTGATCTCCGCGTAGGCGTGGTGGGCGGGGCCGCGCTGGATGTACTTGGTGCGGAGCCAATTGTTCTGACCGGCGAGGTCAGCGTTGCAGATCTCATAAGTGCGCACCGTCGTCTTCTCCTCCTCGTCCAGCCCGGACGTCTCATCCCACTGAGGAAGAGAGAGAGCAGAAATAAGATGACCATGTTCCAGAGGAGGGGGAGGAGCGATGAGGGGGGG
>NW_017310191.1:0-4808 GCF_000935625.1 Nanorana parkeri
TGTATATGTGTCCATGTGTGATTTTTCTCTTAGCAATACCTATACCCCTGTATGTTATGGTCTCCAAGGAACACGTCCAGGAGTCTCTTGAATGATTCCACACTCTTAGCTGAAATCACTTCCTGTGGCATTGAGTTCCAGACCTTAACCACTCTAACTGTGAAGAACCCCCTGCGCCCTGTGTGGTGACATTTTTTTTCCACCAATTTTTGGTTGTGCCCTCTGGTCTTTGTTACGGAGCTGACCGTAAACAGTTTGTTACTAAGTTTGCTGTCACCCTTGAATATGTTAATTCTTACATGTTTACACCAAGGGACAAACATATCTACATTTCAGCACTATGCAGAGCTGCAGGGGCTCTCATGGGCCAGTGCCTAGAGCATAGGTTTATAGTTTTGTTAGGTTTGTTAGTCTGTTAAAAAGCAGATAATATATAAAGCAGACAATCGTTTTTTTTCCAATGCATATAGCGATATAGCACTTGTTTGTACTTAATTAGTTGCTTTGTACAAGGTGCAGAGCCAAGGCTAAATAAGGCGAAGATGCAAAAGTGCCCTCCTCTTGGTGTCACCAGGACAAGGAGGACATAGACAGAAATAAAAATGTCATAGAACATCTATGCGCCCATTCACATTGTGAGCTGCATTAATGCACTTGCCTTAACGCAATGCATTACTGTGTGTTAAGGAGCATTGCATTAAGACAGACTGTTCATTTTGAACACCTAAATATCAGGCATGTACCATGTTTATTGCAATGCATGGCATATGTATTGTGGTATATATCCCATTATTAACTCGAATAGTGTCACATTTATAGCAACGTTTCGGAACTAAGTGGTTCCTTCTTCAGGCAAGCAAGGCCTGAAGAAGGAACCACTGGGTTCCGAAACATTAGTATAAATGTGACACTATTCGAGTCAATAAAGGGATTGACTTTGCATGAAATTGGAGTGCGAGTGACCATCTATTGATTTTACGTCGGGTAAATAGACACCAAACATGTCAAGCTTTAAAATTGCGCTCACCCGCAGAATCGCAAAAAACTACCATACCCAAAATTGACCATAGGCGACGCTTTAAAAACTTTTACCGCTCATCAGTTTAGTGTTATTGATTGATGGCCCTGTATTATTGCTCTCATTCCGACGTTCGCGACGATATGCAACATGTGCAGCGTAATGGCCGCAATTGTCTATTTCGCACGTATGCGCACCCAACGCCTGTTTGCATGCGTGTATGTATGGGGGGGGACTTCTCTCCATTGTCTGAAGCTGGAGAGGAGTGACACAAGAATGCGGAAGTGATGTAATATACATCACTTTTCGCATTCTGACAGCAGAGAGGGGACCGGAGGGAATTCGTGTACCAATTTCCCTCTGATCCCCTGTCAGAGTGGCACTATGCTGGTCCCGTGCTCACACCCGGCACAGCGGAGCCCAGGACCAGCGTGACAGCGGGAGGGGGGGAGCCACGGAGGGGGCACATACCGGGACTTCATACAAGCGATCCATCGGCTCTATAGCCGGCAGATCGCTTGTATGTTAACAGGCATCGCTGCTTGTTTTCAAAAAAACTGGGTAGGTGTGGCTGATCGGACGTCTAAAGACGCCCGCTCAGATCTAGAGAGCATCGGCCGGCCGTTTTTTTACAACCACCGGCCGTGAAGTGGTTAAGGAAACCTTGATGTTGCAACTGACTGGGGTCTGAGTAAGCCAGAGACTAATGGGACATGAGTTCTTCACCCAGGAGGAGATGATCAGGACTGCCTGTGCAGGACTACATATCCTGTGGAATACTGTGGAGGTCGAGAGAGCAGGACCTGTGTGCGGCTGTTGCGAACAACTATATAGAGTGCTAGTACCCATTTAGAAACTCATGAATAAACAGGAAACCGGAAGTGATGGAAAGCACTTCCTGTTCATTCATAACTGGGCACACATAGCACTCAGTTGTTTACAAACATTGGAGTGATCGGTAGTGTTTGCTCTGCACACAGAGGATCGGTAAATATCACAGGTATTTACGAATCCTCCGCTCGGGCACACACACAGCCACTGTTATCCTGAAACTGACAGGATGACAGCCGCTCTGCTCTCCTCCCCGCTCGCTGCTCTCTCATGCCACTCGGCCATCCTGATCAGCGGCTCCCTCCTCTGCCCCCCCCCCGGATTTTTGGTCAATAGCTGGGGGGGCGCCCGGATTTTTAGTTAAAGGAGAGCTATGGGGTTAAGGCTTTCCCCCATAGTTCTCCTTAGGTTAACGGGAGGACACAAACTAGCGTCCTCCTGTCACCCTAGGCTCAGTATACCGCGAGCTGTAGCTCGCGGTATACTGAGACGCCGCAGTATACCGCGAGCGGATCCCGACAATTATGTCTGGATCCGTCCAGCTGCGTGACTGACAGCTGGCTCTGCCTATCTAGAGGTAGAGCCAGCTGTACCCGCCCACCCGCAGAGAGCCGTGACAGGATCCAGAGGTGAGCGAACACCGGTATGTGTTCGCTCACCTTCCGATCTACTAAGCCAACCTGTGACAGTCTCATTGTCACGGGTCGGCAAGAACTATGAGGTGAGTGAAAAGCACTCACCTCATAGTTCTCCTTTAATAGCTGTCATCAGCAGCTTTTTAGCCGCTGATGATATTTATTATTTTAAAGGGGAACGTCGGGGGAACTGTTCATGGTCGCTAAAGCGACCATGAACTTATAGCAGCTTACTGACTGGCCAGCTGGAAACAGTTGTGCTCTGCTGTAAAAAGAAAGGAAAGGGTTAAAATATATATATATATAAAGGGTTAAAATATATATATAAGAAATGAAAAAAATCTCCAAAATAATACAAATTGGTTCAGCTAACTGAGTCTTTTGATTCCGTGGGAGAATTCTCCCGACAGGTGCAATATACAAAACTTTTGTTTTTGGGTTTAGATACACTTGAAAGACATCATAGTTTTTGTGAAATCATTGATACTAGAGATGCACTGATACCAATTTTTCCGCTAGCATGGAACCGGCTTCCCGGGCAAATCAGTAAGCTGGGCGGCGTGTCATTACCATACTGTTTGGCCGGCACGATGCTGATTGGCCAAAAAGCCAGCTTCCCAGACAATCCAGTATGGAGTCGCCTTCCTGGCCAATCAGGAAGCCCGGAGGTGCATGACATGAGGGCTATACAAATGGAAGGTTGTGAGTCCAAATCCATGTGTCTGTCTAAGATGAAAGATGATCTGGGACAAGCTATTTTAATGAAGACCATCAAGGCTTAAAGCCTCTCAAGCATCTGATGCATAATGTGGGCATTGACTAGTGAAATGGGTGTGGCAGTTAGTAGTGTCCAATCGGTTATCGTCTTCTAAAAAAAAAACCTGATAAAACATTTTTTATTACATTGCTTCAGTAATGTTTATTTTAGTCATCTCTATACAGAATTTACAGCTACATGTGTATGTATGTATGTTACTAATGTTACAAAGAAAACAGGTACATTTTCTAGAAAAACATTTAGGAACAGGAGTAGTGAAGTACTACATAAGTCCAGTGCAAATCATAATGAGTCAGACAGCACAAAATAACAATACATTTAAATGAGTTCCAGCAATACAGTGAAAAGAAGAACAAAGCTGCTATGAGTCATTGCTCCTATACAGTACACTATAGCCACTATGCAAAGACGATCATAAACATTTACATTACTCTGAACCCACATGCTTTACTATCATAGTTATTTTGGTTATTTGTAAATGAGTTTTGGGGTGGCACTGGCCAGAGAATCTGCTTTTGTTAGGATTTCCTTTTTATTCCTTTATTCTGCTACTGTGTGAACTATCGTTATATCCCTTTTTTAACAGCATTTTTCTTTTAGCAGAAGGTATCTTGGGTAGCTAAACCCAGAAACCAAACTGTAATATTCAACAGCTTACCAATCCTTACATGGGGTGACTGCATTCGTTTTTGTTTTTTTTGGGAGGGGGTTCCTTTATTTTCACCTGGTGATCCGAGCGGTAACACACTTCCTGTCTTAGGGTGGGTCCACTCGGTGGAGAAGCAATAGAATCACCCTTGAGTAGCAGCATTGTCACCCTGTTGAGAGGGAAGTGTTAGATGCACTGGTAGATTTACTGTGAATGGACTTGACTCACAAATTAAAACTGAACTACAGCTAACACTTTTTAAGTAGTTACAGCAATCTCTTTTTCCTTTTGGGATAAAGGTTTTACATGAATGAATAAGCTGACCATTGTACGCACCATCAGCTGCAGTCAGTGTTTAGGTATTCTGCGGGCCCGCTGTCAGAAATCAGCTTATGATAATTCTTATCGTATGATAGTTGCCGCTTGTAAACGGCAGATTAGGGATTCCTGCTGCAGGAAAACGCAAGTTCCTAATCCTAATCACACCTGAAATATACTGTAGGTGTGAATGGGGCCTAATGTACACATACACTAAAACACAATAATACACTTCTCAACGTTACACCCAAGTACAAATATAATAATAAAATCCCCCTCCCCCCCTGCACACATAAAATAATACACTCCCCCGTTATTAACCCTCCACACACAAAATAATATATTCACCCCTTATTAACCCCCCACACACATAAAATAATACACTCCCCCTTATTAATCCCCCCTCCCCACACACACACATAAAATATAAAATAATATACTCCCCCTTATTAACCCCCTCCCCTACAAAATAATAATACCCTCACCCCTTATTAACCCCACACACACATAAAATAATACCCTCACCCATTTTTAACCCCAAACATACAAAATAATACACTCCCCCCTTATTAACCCCCA